>NW_026575103.1:205000-276681 GCF_905146905.1 Nyctereutes procyonoides
GACGAGATTCTCTTGCATTGGTAGTCTACTCTTGATAAGAGTGTGAACAGAGAAGAAAAGACAAAGACAATGTGCTTTTTTGTTTGGTTGGTTGCCTTGGTTTGGTTTGGTTGTTTTTTTTTGTTTGTTTGTTTGTTTTTTGGGGTATGTGTGTGTGTGTGTGTGTGTGTGTGTGTGTGTTTCTCCCTTTACCTGCCCAGAACAGTAAGGTTTTTAGATTCCTTTTTTTTTTTTTTTTTGGTTGTGGTTGTTGTTTAACTCTTTTTGTTATTTACTTATTTATTTTATTTTTTGGATTCTTTTTATCCGGTCTTCCCCTACGTAAGAGTGAAAACTTCTCCACGCAAAAGGAGCTTCATTTTGGGGACAACTCTAAAAGCACCTGTAGAATCTCCTAGGGGCCACCTTGGTGAAAGAGACACTGAAGATTTCCGTTTTGTTATGATCCGTGATCCCTTGTAGGCATGTGCCTTGAAAACTTCTGAGATGTTTTTGGTTGGTTGGTTGGCTGCCTGGCTGTCTGTCTACTGGTTTCTCCATCCATTTGTGGATTCTCAGCGGATCCCAGAATGCCAAACCCTAAATAGAGTCTCTTGACTACTATAGGTCGTTTACTTGTTATGGGAAGGCACATGAGAAGCACTGTCAGACAAAGAATCATAAGCCCTCTTAGATTATATTGCGTGAGTTAAAGCTGCCGGTGTTCCAAACACGAAATGAAATTCCTAAACTTGTAACGTGTCCTGGTAGAGGGCCATCACTCCACATTCGAACTGTTTAAATGCTCTGCGTGCGTGCGTGCGTGTGTTGTGTGTGAGTGTGTGTGTGTGACAGAAACTGTCGGATTTTCCTCTCGACTGCATTATAATGAATTCCCATCGGGTCTTTAGGCACGTCCCTCCGTGGGTGACCTCCCCTTCACGTGCAGGTGTTGTTCGGAAGGTCTTGCAACATTACAGTCAGCCTTTCAGAAGATTCGCAGAAAGGACTCTGGACGAATCCCGGTGTCTGGCCACCCTGAGATCGTCCAACTACATACAGTAGGAGTTGCCAGAACTAATGAAAAAGCTGCATGGAAACCGATCAGAAAGGAACAACGTGGAACTGAATGAGTTCCACGAAACCCTGAACAGAGTTCAGAAACTCTCAGTGAGTCATCTTCCCTTTTTTTGGCGATTGTTAAATCCTCTTCAGAAGGTCGGTGGGAATCCGTTCTCATTGTAACCAGACACCTTTGGAAGGATCCGCTGTATCACCAAGGCCTTCCCTGAGTAGAATGGCGTCTATTTTTCTTTCTTTCGACCTCCCCCGGTCCCCACGCGGCCCTCCCCTCCTCCCTCCCCTCCCCTCCCCCGTCCCCCCTCCCCCCGGGGTCCATTTGTCAAAGTGATCTCTACTCCCAACGTAGGGCTCGCACTCACGACCTGGAGGTCAAGAGTCGTGCTCTCTATTGACCGAGTGGGTCAGGGGCCCCTGGAATCGCATCCTAAGACTCAGATAGGATCAGACAGCCTGGAGACACTCAGATCCACTTCTCGGGAGCCCAGCCGAGCCCCTCGGAAACCCTGAGCCTGACACCTTCCTTCCAGAGGTCGCCACGGCCTCACTGGGCGAGTCAAGAGTGCCACCTCCTGGCGGACGAAACCGAGAGTCAGCTGCTTAACCCCAGGCGAGCCTCCCAGGTTGCCCCTACAAGGTGCTTGGAAATGCTGAGGCTCAACGACACCGGAACCACAACAACCGGAAGAACAGAAAAGAAGAGCAAAAGAAATGCTGAAGTTCTTCCTTCTGGCCTTGCCTTTACGGGGCGTGTGCCGTCTGCGACCACGCCTGTCTCCGCGGACAGAAAAGAGTCCAGATGACTGAACCGGGGTTCTGCACTCTGCGGACCACAGGAACCCCCTCCAGCCTGACCCAGGAACTCCCTTACTCTGAGCCAGGGACAGGGGGTCTTGTTTTGTGTTTCGGTTGTGGTCCAAAAGACAGGCGTCACCTACGGTGGAACCTTGTAACCCTTTCTAAGCCTAGAGTCGCTCAGCGGCATTACATACGTTCACACATCCTCCTCGCCAAGTTATCTTTCCATTCCATTTTTTTACTCTCTTTTTTAAAATTTTTTAAATTTTATTTATCTATTTATTTATTTATCTATTTATCCATTCATTTATTATTCATTTATTTATTTATTATTTTTAAGGATTTTTTTATTGAGAGAGAGAGAGAGAGAGAGAGGCAGAGACACAGACAGAGGGAGAAGCAGGCTCCATGCAGGGAGCCCGATGTGGGACTGGATCCCAGGTCTCCAGGATCACACCCCAGGCTGCAGGGGGCGGCAAACCGCTGCGCCACCGGGGCTGCCCTCCATTTTTTTTCTTTTTTTTTAATTTTTACTTATTTATGATAGTCACAGAGAGAGAGAGAGAGAGAGAGAGAGAGAGGCAGAGACACAGGCAGAGGGAGAAGCAGGCTCCATGCACCGGGAGCCCGACGTAGGATTCGATCCCGGGTCTCCAGGATCACACCCTGGGCCAAAGGCAGGCACCAAACCACTGCGCCACCCAGGGATCCCTGCCCTCCATTTTTTTACTCTTAAGTTTAATTTCTTAAACTGTATTGATCGGCACCCGATCTCTGCCTCTCTCTCTCCCTCCCTCCCTCCCTCCCTCCCTCCCTCCCTCCCTTCCTCCCTCCCCCCCCCCTCTCATGAATAGATAAATAAAATCTTTAAAAAATAAATGAATAAATAAACTGTATTTATTCACGGGAGACACACAGAGAGAGGCCGGGACGCAGGCAGAGGGAGAAGCAGGCTCCATGCTGGGAGCCCGGTGCGGTGCTCGATCCCTAACCCTAACCCTAACCCTAACCCTAACACGTACCCGAAACCTAACCCTAGACCTAAAGCTAACCCTAAACCTAACCCGTACCCTAACCCGTACCCTAACCCTAACCCATACCCAAACCCTAACCCTAACACTAACCGTGAACTTAACCTTAACCCGTACCATAACCCTAAACCATACCCTAACCCTAACCCAAACCCTAAACCGAATCCTATCACTCACCCTGCCCGAACTCTAACCCTTACCCTAACCCGTACCCTAATTCGTAACCTAAGCATAAACCGTACCTTAACCCTAACCCTAACCTGTAACCTAACCCGTACCCTAACCCGAACCCGAACCCTAACCCTAACCCTATCCCTTACCCTAACCCGTACCCTATTCCTAACCCGTAACCTAACCCAAACCCTAACCCTAACACTAATCCTAACCCTGACCCGTACCCTCAACCTAATGCTAACCCTAACCCGTACCCTAACCCATACACTCACCCTAACCCTAACCCTAACCCGTACCCTAACCCTAAACCTAACCCTAACCCGTACCCTAACCCGTATCCAAACCTGTACCCTAACCCATTCCCTAAACCTAACTCTACCCCTAACTCGTACCCTAACCCTAACCAAACCCTAACCCTAATGCTAAACCTAACCCTAACCCATACCTGAACCCGTCCTCTAACACTAGCCCTAACCCTAACCCGAACCCGTACCTAACCCTAACCCTAACACTAACCCAAACTTCTACCCTAACCCTAATCCTAAACCGTACTCTAACCCTAACCCTAACCCGTATGCTAATCCTAAGCCTAACCATAACCAGTACCCTAAAACGAACCCTAACCCGGCTGCTAACCTGTACGCTAACCCTAACCCTAACCCGTGCCCTAACCCGTAACCTAACCATAACCCTAAACCTAACCCCAACGCTAACCACAACCCTAATCCGTACCCTAACCTAACGCTAATACTAACCCTAAACTTCACTCTAACCCTAATCCTAACCCTAACCCTAACCTGTACTCTAACCCTAACCTAACCTGTACACTATCCATAATCCTAACCCATACCCTAAACTAACCCGTACCCTACCCATATCCCTAACCCTAACCCTAAACCTAACCCGTACCCTAACACTAAACCTAACCCGTACCCTAACCCTAACCCTAAACCTTACCCTAACCCTAAACAGTACCCTAACCCTAAACCTAACTCGTTCTCTAACCCTAACACTAATCTGTACTCTAAACCGTACGCTAACCCTAACCGTTACCCTAACCTTAACCCGTAACCTAACCCTATCCCATACCCTAACCCTAACCTGTACCCTAAACCGTATCCTAACCCTAACCCTAACCCGTAACCTAACCCTTACCATAACCCGAACCCTAAACTTAACCCATACCCTAAACCTAACCCTAAACCATAACCTAACCCTAACCCTAACCAGTACCTTATCCCATACCCTAACCCTAATGCTAACCCATAATCTAACCCTAATCCTAACACTAAACCTAACCTTAACCCTAACCCATACCCTAACCATAACCCGTACCGTAACCCTAAACCAAACCCTAACCCGTATCCTAGCCCTAAACCAAACCCGTACCCTAACCTTAACCCTAACCCTTACCTTAAACCAAACCCTAACCCTTACCCTAACCATAAACCGTACCCTAACCCTAACCCGAACCCATACCCTAATCCGAACGCTAACCCTGACCCTTACCCTAACCCTAACCTGTACCCTAACCCATACACTCACCCTAATCCGTACCCTAACAGTAACTAACCCATACCTAACCCATACACTCACACTAACCCTAACCCTAATCCGTACCCTTACCCTAAACCGTACCCTAACCCTAACTCTAACCCTAACTCGTACCCTAACCCTAACACTAATCCGTAAACTAAACCGTATGCTAAAGCTAACCTGTACCCTACCTCTAACCCTAACCACAAGCTGTACCCTAACCCTAACACTAACATTAACCTGTACCCTAACACGTACCCTAACACTAACCCTAACCCATACCCCAACCCTAACCCTAAAACTAACCCTAACCTTAACCCCCTCCCGTACCCTAATCCTTTTTTTAACTAAAACAGTTGATAATTTTATTTTCACATTTCACTATACAAATGAAAATTGCCTTTTTTTTGTCCCACTACTCCCCTGCAAAAACTATTCTCTCTTTGATATGAAGGGGAAGCAAGTCTTCCTTGTCATGCTGTTAGAAAACACCCACAGTCACAGCACCATGATCTCCTGGTGAAGTAGAACAAGTAATATAAAATGAATATAAAACCCTAACCAGTACACTAACCCTAACCCTAATCCTAAACCATACCCTAACCCTAACCATACACTAAACCGTAAACTCACCCTAATCCGTATGCTAAACCTAACACTAACCCTAACACGTACACTAACCACTACCCTTACACACACCCTAAATTTAACCAAACCCGTACACTAACCCTAACCATAACCCTAACCCTAACGCTACCCTAATCCGTAACCTAACCCATACCCTGACCATAACCCTAACCCTAACGCTAATCCTAATCATAACCCGTACCCTAACCCGTACCCTAACCTTAACCCTAACCCGTATCCTCACCCTAACATTAACCCTAACCCTACCCCTAATCCGTAACCTAACCCATACGCTAACCCTAACCCTAACCCTAAACTTAACCCATACCCTAACCCTAAACCTAAACTGTACCCTAACCCTAACACTAACACTAACCCTAACCTTAAACCAAACCCGTACCGTAACCCTAACCCAAAAACTAACCCATATCCTTACCCTAAACTTGACCCCTACCCTAAATCTAACACCAATCCTAACCCTAACCCTAACCCGTACACTAACCCTAACCCTAACCCGTACCCTAACCCTAACCCATCCCCTAACCTAACGCTAATACTAACCCTAACCTTAACCCTAACGCATACCCTAAATTTAACCCTAACCCATACACTTACCCTAACCCTAACCCTAACCCGTACCCTAACCCTAACCCGTACCCTAAACCTAACACAAAACCTAACCCTAACCCTAACCCCTACCCTAAACCTAACTCCAACCCTAACCCTAATCCATAACCTAACCCTAAGAATAACCCGTACCCTAACCCTAACCTGTACCCTAACCCATATCCTAACCCTAAACCTATCCCGTAACCTAACCCTAACCCATAACCTAACCCTAGACCTAACCCAAAACCTAACCCTATCCCTAACACGTACCCTAACCCTAACCCTAACAGTAAAGCATACCCTACCCTACCCGTCCCCTAAACCTAACCCTAACCCTAAACATAACCTGTACCCTAACCCTAACCTGAAACCATACCAAAACCTAACCCGTACTCTAACTCTAACCCTAATCCTAACCCTAATGCTAACCCTAACCCTAACCCGTACCCTGAACCGTAAACTAACCCTAAACCTAAACCGTACCCTCATCCTAACCATAACCCTAAAACATACCCTACCCCTAACCCTAACCCATATCTAACCCGTCCCCTAAACCTAACCCTAATCCTAACCCTAAACCTAACCCGTAACCTCACCCATACCCTAAACTGTACCCTAACCCTAAACCTAACCCTAACCCGAAACCGTACCTAAACCTAACACGTACCCTAACCCTAACCGGTACCCTAAACCTAACCCGTACCCTAACACAGCCCATACCCTAACCCGTACCCTAAACTAATCTGTACCCTAACGCTAACCCGTACCCTAACTTTTACCCTAACCCTAAGCCGTACCCTAACCCGTACCCTAAGCATAACCCGTACCCTTACCCGTACCATAACTCTAAACCTAACCCATACCCTAACCCTAACCAGTACCCTAACCCTAGACCTAACCCATACCCTAACCCTAACCATAACACTAATCCATACCCTAACCCGTCCCCTAAATCTAACACTAACCCTAACCCTAAACCTAACCCGTACCCTAACCCATACCCTAACCCTAACCCAAACCCGTATCTAACCCTAACTTGTACCCTAACCCTCACCGGTACCCTAAGCCTAACACATACCCTAAACCTAACCTGTAGCCTAACCCTAACCCGTAACCTAACCCTTCCCCTAACCCTAACCATAACCCGTACCCTAACCCTAACCCATACCCTAACCCTAACCCTAACCCGTAACCTACCCTAAACCTACCTCGTACCCTAAACCTAACCCTAACACATACCCTAACACTAAACCTAACCCTAACCTGTACCGGAACCCTAACTCGTACCCTAACCCTAACCCTAAGCCTAACCCGTACACTAACCCGAACCCTAACCATCACCCTAACCCTAACCTTAACCCATACCCTACCCCTAACCCTAACCTTAAACCTACCCTAACCCTAACCCTAACCCGTACCCTAAACCTAACCCTATCCCTACCCTAACCCTAAGCCTGACCTGTACCCTACCCTAACCTAATCCTAACATTAACGCTAACCATAACCGTAACCTGTACCCTAACCCATACCCTAACACGTACCCGTAACCAAACCCTAACACTAACCCATACCCTAACCCATACCCTAACCCGTACCCTAATCCGTAACCTAACCCGTACCCTAACCCTAATCCTAACACTAACCCTAACCTAAACCGAAACCAGGGGATCCCTGGGTGGCGCAGCGGTTTGGCGCATGCCTTTGGCCCAGGGCACGATCCTGGAGATCTGGGATAGAATCCCACGTCAGGCTCCCGGTGCATGGAGACTGCTACTCCCTCTGCCTATGTCTCTGCCTCTCTCTCTCTCTGTGTGTGACTATCATAGATAAATAAAAAATAAAAATAAATAAATAAACCGAAACCCGTCCCCTAACACTAACCGTAAACCTAACCGTAACCTTAACCTGTACCCTAACCCTAACCCTAACCCATCCCTTACCCTAACCCTAACCCTAACGCTAACCCTACACCTAAACCGTACACTAACCCCTACCCTAACCCGTACCCTAACCCGTACCCTAACCCTAACATCTACCCTGATACTAACCCGTATACTTACCATACCCCGTACCCTAACCCTAACCCGTAACCCGTACCTTAAACCTAACCCTCAACCTAACCCTAACCCTAATCGGTACCCTAACCCTAACCCTAACCCTAACCCAAACCCTAACCCTAACCACTAGCCTAACCCTAACCCTAATCCTAAACCTAACGCTAACCCTAACCGTAAACCTATCCCTTACCTAAGCCTAACCCTAACCCTAAACTGTACCCTAACCCCCTAACCCGTACCCTAACCCTAACACTAATCCTAACCCTAACCCTAACCAGTACCCTAACCCTAACACTAACCCTAACCTTAACACTAACCGTAACTCTAACCCAAACCCTAACTCATACCCTAACCCTAACCCATACCCTAACCCTAACCCGTACACTAACATTAACCCTAACCCTAACTGGTACCCTAACCCGTAACCTTACCCCTAACCCTATCCCGTACCCTATTCCTAACCCATACCCTAACCCGTACCCTAAACCTAACCCTAACCCTAACACTAACCCTAACCTGTACCCTAACCCATACCCTAACCCTAACCAAAACCCTAAACTAACCCGTACCCTAACCCGTACACTAACCCTTACCCTAACCTTAAACCGTATACTAACCCTAACCTTAACCTGTACCCTATATCTAACCCTAATCCTAACACTAACCCTAACCCAGCACTAACCCTAACCCTAATCCTAACCAGTACCCTCACCCTAACCCTAACACCTAAACTGTAATCGACCCCTAACCCTAACCAGGACCCCAACCCTAACCCGTAGCCTAACCGTAAACCGGAACCTAACCCGTACCCTAACCCGTACCCTAACCTATAATATAACCCTAATTCGTACCCTAACCCTAACCCTAAACCAAACCTAACCCGTACCCTAATTCTAACCTGTACCCTAACACATTCCCATACCATAAACTTAAACCGTACCCATACTTTAACCCTACCCGAACCCTAATCCGTACCCTCACCCAACGCTAACCTTATCCTAACCCGTACACTATCCGTACCCTAACCCGTACGGTAACCCTAACCCTAACACTATACCTAACCCTAACCCTAAACCTCAACCTAACCATTACACAAACTCTAACCCTAATCCTAACCCTAAACCATACCCTACCCTAACCCTAACCCGAACACTAACCCTAACCCTAACCCGTAACCTTACCCTAACCCTAACCCATACCCTAACCCTAACCATACCCTAACCCAACCCCTAACCCGTAACCTAACCCGTAACCTAACCCGTACCAACCCTAACCCGTAACCTAACCCGTACCAACCCTAACCCTAATGCTAACCGTACCCTAACCCGTACCCTAACCCGTACCCAAACCCTAACCCTAAATCTAACCCGAAATGTTACCCTAACCCTAACTCATACCCTAACACCAACCCGTACCCTAACCCTAACCCGTACACTAACCCTAACCCTACCCCTAAACCTCACCTGTAACCTAAGCCTAAGCCTAACCCATACCTTAACCCTAGCCCGTACCCTAACCCTAACTCGAACCCGTACCCAAAACCTAAGCCTAACCCATACCCTAACCATTAACCATACCCTAACCCTGACCCTAACCTGTATCCTAACACTACCCCTAACCCTAACCCGTACCCGTACTCTAACTCTAACCCTAACCCTAAGCCTAACCCTTACCCATTCCAAACCCGTTCCCTAATCTAACCTAACCCATACCCTAACATTCACCCTAACACAATCCGTACCCAAACCCTAACCCTAACCCTTACCCTAACCCACATGCTAAACTTTACCCATACCATAACCCTAACCCTAACCCTACCCTAACCCGTACCCTAACCCTAATCCTAAACCATACCCTAATCCATACCCTAATCCTAACCATAACCCTAACCCTAACCCTAAACCTAACCCTAAACCTAACTCTAAACCTAAACCTAACCCTAACCCGTAACCTAACCCTAACCCTAGCCCTTATCCTAACCCGTACCCAAACCTAACCCTAACCCATACCCTAATCCAAAACCTAAACCTAACCCTTATCCTAATTCTAACCCTAACCCGTACCCTAACACTAACCCCTAACTCTAACCCTAACTCGTATCCTAACATTAACCCTAACCTGTACACGAACCCTAACCCTAACCTAAACCATACCCTAACCCTAACCCGTACCCTAACTCTAACCCTAACCCTAATCCATACCCTAACCCTATGCCTAACCCTAATCCTTACCGTATCCTAACCCTAACCCCAACTCAAACCCTAATCCTAAACCTAACCCCTAAACCTAACCCTAAACCGTACCATAACTCTAACCCTAACCCGTATCCTAACCCTAACACTAACCCGACCCTAACCCTAACCCTAACCCATATGCTAAACCTAAACTGTACCATAACCGTAACCCTAACCCTAACCCTAACCTGTACCGTAACCCTAACTCTAAGCCTAAACCTAAACCGTACCCTAACTTTAACCCTAACCCGTATCTAACCCTAACCCTAAACCGTAACCTAACCCTAACCTGTATCCTAAGCCTAACCCGTACCCAAACCCGAACCCTAACCCGTACCCTAACCATAACCCGTACCCTAAACCTAAACCTAACCCTAACCCGTATCCTAACCCTAACCCTAAACCATAACCTAACACTAACCCTAACCCTAACCCATACCCTAACCCGTACCCTAAACCTAACCCTAATCCTAACCCGTACCCTAATCCTAACCCTAACCTGAACCCTAACCCTAATTCTAACCCTAACCAGTACCCTAACCCTAACCCTAACCACTACCCTAACCTAACCCTAATCCTAACCGTTACCCTAAACCAAATCTCACCCTAACCATAACCCGTCACCTCACCCTAACCGTAAACTAACCATAAACCTAAACCTAACCCTAAACCTAACCCTAAACCTAACCCTAACCCTGACATGTACCCTAACCCTAACCCTAACCGTACCCTAACCCTAACCCCTAAACCGGACCCTAAACCGTACCCTAACTCTAACCCTAACCCATACCCTAACCTAACCCTTATCCCTACCATAACCCTAACCCTAAAGCTAACCCGCACCCTAACCCTCACCTTAAATCTAACCCGAAACATTACCCTAACCCTAACCCATACCCTAACACCAACCCGTACCTAACCCTAACCCTAACCCGTACCCTAACCCTAGCCCTAACCCTAAACCTAACCCTAACACGTCCCCAAACCCTGACCCTAACGCGTACCCTAACCCTAAACCGTACCCTAACCCTACCCCTAAACCTAACCTGTAACGTAAGCATAACCCTAACCCGTTCCTTAACCCATCCCCGTACCATAACCCTAACCATAACCCTAATCGTACACTAACACTAACCCTAACCCTAACACGTACCCCAACCCTAACCCTAAACCATACCCTACTCCGTACCCTAACCCTAACCCTAACCCGTACCCTAACCCTAATCTGAACCATAACCCGCACCCTAACCCTAACCCGCACCCTAACCCGTAACATTACCCTAACCCTAAACCCAACCCTAACCCACACAGAAAACCTAACCCTAACCAGTACCCTAAATGTAATGAGTACCCTAACCCTAACCCTTACCCGTAACCTTACCCTAACCCTAACCCGTACCCTAACCCTAACCCTAAAGCTAAACCGTACCCTAACCCTAACCCGTACCCTAACCCTAACCCATTCTAAACCTAACCTGTACCATAAATCTAACCCTAATCCTAACCCTAACCCATAACCTAACCCTAACCCTAAACCGTACCTTAACCCTAACCCCTAACTGAAACCGTAAACTGTACCCTCACTCTAACCCTAACCCATATCCTAACCCTAACCCTAACTCGTACCCTAACCCTAACCCGAACCCTAACCCTAAACTCTACCCTAACCCTAACCCGTACCCTAACCCTAGCCCTAACCCTAAACCTAACCCTAACACGTCCCCAAACCCTGACCCTAA
Source organism: Nyctereutes procyonoides (assembly GCF_905146905.1). Lineage (NCBI taxonomy): Eukaryota > Metazoa > Chordata > Mammalia > Carnivora > Canidae > Nyctereutes > Nyctereutes procyonoides. The sequence continues at coordinate 216,865 of NW_026575103.1, forward strand.
CCCGTACCCTAACCCTAACCCGTACCCTAACCCTACCCCTAAACCTAACCTGTAACGTAAGCCTAACCCTAACCCGTACCTTAACCCATCCCCGTACCATAACCCTAACCATAACCCTAATCGTACACTAACACTAACCCTAACCTTAACACGTACCCCAACCCTAACCCTAAACCATACCCTACTCCGTACCCTAACCCTAACCCTAACCCGTACCCTAACCCTAACCCTAATCTGAACCATAACCCGCACCCTAACCCTAACCCGTACCCTAACCCTAACCCTAAAGCTAAACCGTACCCTAACCCTAACCCGTACCCTAACCCTAACCCATTCTAAACCTAACCTGTACCATAAATCTAACCCTAATCCTAACCCTAACCCAAAACCTAACCCTAACCCTAAACCGTACCTTAACCCTAACCCTAACTGTAAACCGTACCCTAACCCTAACCCGTAACCTTACCGTAACCCTAGCCCGTACCCTACCCTAACCCGTACCATAACCCTAACCCTAACCCTAAACTGTACCCTAACCCGAACCCAAAACCTAACCCTAACCCGTACCCTAACCCTAAACCCTAACTGAAACCGTAAACTGTACCCTCACTCTAACCCTAACCCATATCCTAACCCTAACCCTAACTCGTACCCTAACCCTAGCCCGAACCCTAACCCTAAACTGTACCCTAACCCTAACCCTAACCTGTAACCTAATCCTAACCCTAACCCGTACCCAAACCCTAACCCTAACCCGTACGTAACCCTAACCCATACCCTAACCCTAACCGTAATCCCTAACCCTACCACTAACCCTCACCCGTACCCTAACTCTAACACTAACCCTAACCCTAAACATAACCCGTCACCTAACCCTAACCCATACCCTAACATTCACCCTAATCCTAAACTCTACTCAAAACCTAAGCCTAACTTGTAACCTAACCCTAACCCGTACCCTAACCCTAACTCTAACCCGTAACCTTACCCTAACCCTAACCCGTAAGCTAACCCTAACCCGTACTCTAACCCTATCCCTAACCCTAATCCTTACCCGTAAGCTAACCCTAACCCTAACCCGTACCCTAATCCTAACCCTTAACTCTAACCCGAACCCTAACCCTAAACCTTACCCTAACCCTAACCTGTACCCTAACCCCAAACCCTAACCCGTACCCTAACCCTTTTCCGTACCCTAATCCTTTCCCTAACCCGTACACTAACACATACCCTACCCTAATCAGTACCCTACACCTTACCCTAAACTGTAATCTAACCCGTACCCTAACCCGTATCCTAACCCATACCCTAACCCATACCCTAAACCTAAACCTAACCCATACCCTAACTCTAACCTGTTCCCATACCATAAACGTAACCCAACACTAACCCGTACCCTAACCCGTATCCTAACCCTAACCAGTACCCTAACCCGTAACCTAACCCGTATTCTAACCTGTACCATAACCCCGATCCTAACCCGTGCCCTAACCCTAACCCGTACCCTAACCCATACCCTAAACAGTACCCTAACCCTAACACGTACAGTAACCCATACACTAACCTGTACCCTAACCCATACCCTAAACCGTACCCTAACCCATACCCTAACTCGAACCCGTATAATTACCCTAACACGTACCCATACCGTAACCCTAACCCATAACCTAACCCGTACCCGTACACGTACCCTAAACCGTACCCTAACCCTAAACCTTTCAATAACAAGTACACTAACACTAACCTGTTCCCTAACACTAACCATAACCCTAACCCGTAGCCTAACCCATACTCTAACCTAACCCGTACCCATACCCTAAACCTAACCCGTACCCTAACCCTAACCCATACACGTACCCTATCGGGTACCCGTAACCCTACCCTAACCCATAAGCTAACTAACCCATACCCTAACCCTAACCCCTAACCCCTAACCTGTACCCGTACTGTAACACTAACCCATACACTTACCCTCACCCCTTACTCCTAACCTGTAGCCGTACCCTAACACTATCCCATACCATAACCCTAACCTGTACCCTTACCCTAAACCCTAACCACTAACCAGTACCTGTACCTTAACACTTACCTGTACCCTAACCCTAACCCTAAATGGTACCCGTACTATAAACCTAACTCTAACCCTAACTCGTACCCATACCCTAACCCTAAACCGTACCTTAACCCTAACCCTAAACCTAACCCGTACCTGTACCCTAAACCTAACCCTAAACCATACCTTAACCCTAACCCGTACCCTAAACCTAACCCTTACCCTAACCCATACCCATGCCCTAAACTGTACCCATAAACTAACCCTAACCTGTACCCTAAACTGTACCCTAACCCTTACCCATATCATCACCCTAACCCTAACCATAAACCTAACCCGAATCCATACCCTAACCCTTACCCTAAACCTAACCCTCAGCTGTACACTCATCTGTACCATAAACCGGACCCTAACCCATAACCTAACCCTAACCCATACCCTAAAACTCACCCATACCCTAACCCTAAATATAAATCTAACCCATACCCTAACCCTAACCCATACTCTAACACTAAACCGTACCCTAACTCTATCCCTAACCCGTACACTAACCTGTAGTGGAACACTAACCCATACCCTAACCCATACCCTAACCCTAACCAGTACCCTAACCCGTACCCTCACCTAACCCATACCCGTACCATAAACCTAACCCATAACCTAACCCATAAGCTACCCTAACCCATACCCATACCCTAACACTAACCCGTACCCTAACCCTAACCCGTACATGTACCCTAAACTGTACCCTAACCCTAAACCTTTCAATAACAAGTACAGTAACACTAACCTGTTCCCTAACACTAACCCTAAACCTAACCCGTACCCATACCCGTACCCTAACACTAACCCTTACTGTACACTTAGCCTAACCCTAACCCATAACCCCTATCCATAAAAGGTACCTTAACCTGTACCCTAACCCGTACCTATCACTAACTCGTACACAAACCCTAAACTTTACGCTAACCCGTACCCTAAACCGTACCCTAACCCTAACACTAAACCTAAACCGTACACTAACTCTAACCAGTACCCTCACCGTAACCGTACCCTCACCCGTACTGTAACCCTAACATGTACCCTAACCCGTACCCTAACCCTAACCCTTACCCTAACCCATACCCGTAGCCTAACCCTAAGCCTAACCTGTACCCTAACCCTAACCCGTACCCGTAACCTAAACCTAACACGAACCCTACCCCGTACCCATGCCCTAAACCTAAGTACCCTAACCCTATCCCGTCCCCATACCCTAACCAATACCCGTACCCTAACCCGTACCCTAACCCGTACCCATAGCCTAACCCTAACCCCCACGCTAACTCTAAACTTAACCCTAACCCTAATCCGTTCCCTGAACCGTACCCTAACGCTAACCCTATCCCGTACCCTAACCCGTACCCTAACCCGTACCCTAACCCGTTCCCGAACCCTAACCACTAACCCGAACCCTAACCCTAACGCTAACCCCTAACACTAACCCTAACCCCTAATGCCTAACCCCTAACCCGTAGCCGTACCCTACCCAAACCCTAACCCGTACCCTATCACTAACCCGTACACTAACCCTAACCCATACCCTAACCCGTACCCTAACCCTAACCAGGACCCTAAACCTAACACATACCCTAACCCGTACGCTAACCCTAAACTGTACCCTAACCAGTACTAACCCTAACCCGGAGACTAACCATAACATGTACCCTAACCCTCAATGTACCCTAACCCTAACCCTAACCTGTACCCTTACCCGTACCCTAACCCGTAACCTAAACCTAACCCTAACCCTAACCCTAAACCGTATCCTAATCCATACCCTAAACCTAACCAGTACTCTAAACTGTATCAGTACCCTAACCATAACCCGTACCCTAACGCATTCCCATACCCTAAACCTAATCCGTACCCTAACCCAAACCCTAACCCTAATCCGTACCCTAACCCGTACCCCAACCCTAACCCTAACCCATACCCTAACCCGTAAACTAACCCGTACCTTAACCCTAACCCCTAACCCTAACCACAACCCTAACCCTGTCGTACCCTAACCCTTACCCTAACCCATTCCCTAACCCACACCCCAACTCCTAACCCTAACCCGTACCCTAACGCTTACCCGTACCCTAACCCTGACCCGTACCCTACCCCTAACACATACCCGTACACTAATAGTAATCCGTATCCTTACCAGTACCCTAACACGTACACGAACCCGTACCCTAACCTGTACACGTTCCCTAAACCATACCCATAACCTAACCCTAACACATAACCTAACCAGTACACAAACCCTAACCCGGACCCTAACCATAACATGTACCCTAAAATAAATGTACCCTAACGCTACCCTAACCCATACTCTAACCCTAACCCATACTCTAAGCTCTACCCTAACCCTAACGCATACCTGGACACTAAAACTAACCCTAAACCTAACCCGTAACCATACCCTAATCATCATCGGTACCCTAACCCTAACCTGTAACCCTAACCCTAAACCCTAAACCCTAACCCGTACCCGTACCGTACCCTAACCCGTACCCTAACCTAACCCGTACCCGTCCCCTAAACCTAACACGTACATTAATCCTAACCCTAACCCTAACCTGTACCCTAACCCTAACTTTACCTACCCCGTATCCGTACCCTAACCCTAACCCGTACACATACCGTAACCCTAACCCGTACACTAACACCTACACGTACCCTAACCCGTACCCGTAACCTAACCCTAAACCGAAACCTAAGCCTAACCCATTCCCTAACCCTAACCCCTAACACCTAACCTGTACCCGAACCATAACCTAACCCGTACCCTAACCCTGACCCTTACCCTAATCCTAACCCTAACCCTAACCCGTACCCATACCCTAAAACTAACTCTAACCCTAACCTGTACCCTTACGCTAACCCTAACACTAACCCGTACCCTTACCCTAACCCTATCACTTACCCATACCATAACCCTAACCCTAACCTGTACCCATAACCTAACCCTAACCCGTACCCTAACCTGTACCCGTATCCTAACCCTAATCCATACCATAACACTATCTCGTACCCGTACCCTAACCTGTACCTGTAATATAACCCTAACCTGTATCCTAACCCGTACACGCAGTCTAACCCTAACCCGTACCCAGACACTAACCCTAACCCATACCCTAACCATAACCCTCAACCTAAACCATTCCCATATGCTAAATCTAAACCTAACCTAACCCATACCTGTACCCTAACCCTAAACCGTACCCTAACCCTTTCCTTCACCCTAACTTGTACCCGTATCCATACCCTAACCCTAACCCATACCCTAACCTTAACCAGTACCCATTCCCTAACCCTAAACCGTACCCTACCCGTACCAGTACCCTAACCCTAACCCGTACCCTAAACCTAACCCTAACCCTAACCTTAATCCGTAACATAACACGTACCCTATCCCTAAACCTAACCCTTACCCTAACCCGTACCCTAACCCTAACACGTACCCTCGCGCTAACCCATATGTAACCCTAACCTGTAACCTAACCCATACCCTAACCTAACCCCTATCCCTAACCAGTACACTAATCTGTACCCTAAACCTAACCCGTACCCTAAACCGTACCCTAATCGTAACCCTAACCCTAACCGTACCCTAATCCGTACCTTAACGTGTACCCTAACACTAACCCGTACCCTACCCTTATCCTAACCCTAACCCGTACCCTAACCCGTAACCTAACCCTAACCCTAAAACCTAACCTGTTCCCATACCCTAACCCATACCCTAACCCGAACCCTATCCCTAAACCTAACCCTAACCCGTACACTAACCCTAACCTGCACCCTAACCCTAACCCTAAACCTATACCATATCCTAAACCTAAACCTAACCCTAACCTGTAGCCTAACCCCAACCCGTTCCCTAACCCATACACTAACCCTAACCATAATCCGTACCCTAACCCATACCCTAAACCGTACCCTAACCCTAACCCGTACCCTAACTCTAAACCTAACACTAACCCTAAACCTAACCCTAACCCGCACCAAAACCTAACCCTAAACCTTCCCCTAACCCTAACCCTAACCGCTAACCCTACCTCTAACCCTAACCGCTAATCCTACCTCTAACCCTAACCGTATACCATACCCTAACCCTAACACGTAGCATAACCCTAAACCATACCCTAACCCTATCCCTAAGATGTATGTGTACCCGTACCCAAACCTAACCCGTACCCTAAACCTAAAACCTACACGTACCCTAACCCGTACCAGTACCTTAACCCGTACCCTAACCCTATCCCCTAAACCCCTAACCAGTACACATACCCTAACCCTAACCCATACCCTAACCCTAATCCGTACCCGTACCCTATCCCGTAACCGTACCCAACCCTAAACCTAAACCGTATGCTAAGCCTCACCCTAACCCTACCCGTACCCTAACCCGAACCCTAACCCTAACCCATACCAGTACCCATACCCTAACCTTAACCCTAACACTACCCCAACCCTAACACTAACCCTTACCTTAACCGTAACCCTAATGCTTAACCTGTACACGAAACCTAATACTAACCCGTACTTTAAACCGAACCCTATCCTTAACCCTAACACTAACTGGTACGCTAACACTAATCCGTACCCTAACGCGTAACCTAACCCTAATCCGTACCCGAACGCTAACTCATACCCTAACCCTAACCCGTAACCTAACCCATACCGTAACCTAACCCCTCTCCCTAACCCGTACTCTAACCAGTACTCTAACCCATACCCTAAACCTAAACCGTACCCTAATCCTAACCCTAACCCTAACCGTACCTTAATCCGTAACTTAACCCGTACCCTAACACTAACCCGTACCCTAACCCATAACCTAACCCGTAGCCTAACCCATACCCAAACCCTAAAATTAACCCGTACCATATCCCTAAAAGTACCCTAACCCTAACCCATACACTATCCCTAACCTGTACCTAAACCCTAACCCGTACCCTAACTTAAACCTGACACTAACCCATACCCCTACCCCTAACCCTAACCCCTACCCTAAACCAAACGCTCACACCTAACCCTATCCATAACCCTGTACCCTAACCTAAAGCGTACCTAGCCCTAACACAACCCTGTACCCTAACCCTAACGTGTACCCTAACCCTAAACCATACCCTAACACTAAGCCACACCCTAAACATAACCCGTACTCTAACCCTAACCCCTAACCCTAACCCTAATCCTAACATTAACCATAACCGTCTAACCCTAACCCTAACCCTTACCTTAACCCTAACCCTAACCCTCTAACCCTAACCCTAACTCTAACCCTAACCCCTAACCCTAAACCTACCCCTTACCGAGAACCTAAACCTAACCCTAAACTTAACCCTAACCCGTACCCTAACCCTAATCCGTGCCCTAACCCGTAATCTAACCCTAACCCGTACCCTAATCCTAAACCGTACCCAAAGCCTATTCCATACCCTAACCCGTACTACCTCATAACCTAACCCTAAGCACTAACCCATACCCGTAACCTAAACCTAAACTATACCCTAACCCAAATCCTATCCCTAACCCTAAACCTAACCCTAACCCGTACGCTAACCCTAACCCATACCCTAACCCGTACCCTAACCCTAACCCGTACCCAACCCTAAACCTAACTCTAACCCATAACCTAACTCTTACCCTAATCCTACCCCTAACCCTAACCCTAACCCTACGCCTAACCCATACCCGTAACCTAACACTAACCCGTATTTTAACCTGTACACTATACCTAACAGTAAACCTAATGTGTACGCTAACCCTAAGCCATACCCTAACCCGTACCCTAACCCATACCCTAACCCGTAACCTTAACCCGTACCCTATGCAGTACCCTAATCCGTACCCTAAACCTAACCTGTACCCAAACCTAACCCATACCCTAATCTGAAACCTAACCCGTACACTAACCCTATCCTTTTCCCTAAACCATTCCCTAACCCTTACAATAACCCTAATCCGTATCCTCACCCTTACCCTAACCATACCCCGTAACCTAACCCATACCCTAACCCTCCCCTGTAGCCTAACCCATAACCTAAGCCTAACACTAAATGTACCCTAACCCGTACCCTAACCCTAACACGTACCCATACCCTAACCCATTCCCTAAACCGTACCCTAACCCATACCCTAACATGTACCCTATCCGTAACCCTAACCCGTACCCTAACCCTTACCCTAACCCGTTCCCTAACCCTAACCTTAAACCGTACGCTAACCCTAACCCGTACCTTAACCCTCACCTTAACACTAACACTAACCCTTAACCTACCCCGTTCCCTAACCCGTACCCTAACCCATACCCTAAGCATAAACCTAAACCATAAACTAACCCTAAGCTGAACCCGTACCCTAACACTAACCTGTACCCTAACCCTAAACCGTACCTTTTTTTTTAAAATTTTTTTATTTATTTATGATAGTCACAGAGAGAGAGAGAGAGAGAGAGAGAGAGAGAGAGAGAGAGAGGCAAAGACACAGGTAGAGGGAGAAGCAGGCTCCATGCACCGGGAGCCCGACGTGGGATTCAATCCCGGATCTCCAGGATCGCGCCCTGGGCCAAAGGCAGGCGCCAAACCGCTGCGCCACCCAGGGATCCCCCCTAAACCGTACCTTAACGCTAAACCTAACCCTAACCAGTACCCGTACCCTCACCCTAAGCCGTACCCGAACCCGTAACGTAAACCAAACCCATACCATATCCCTAACCTGTACCCTAAGCCTAATCCTAACCCTAACACTAACCCGTACCCTAACACTTACCCTAAAGCTAACCCTAAGACTAAACCTAACCCTAACCCGTACCCTAACACGTGCCCTACCCTAACCTGTACGCGTACCCTAACACTAACCGGTACCCTACCCTAATCCGTACCCTAGCGCGTACCCTAACCCTAACCGTAACGCTAAACCCTAACCCGTACCTGTACCCTAAGCCTAACCCGTACCCTAAACCGAACCCTATCCCTAACCCTAATCCTAACCCGTACGCTAACCCTAACCCACACCCTAACCCTAACCCTAACCCTATACCTAACCCTAACCTAAACCTAACCCTAACCCGTAACCTAACCCTAACCCGTTCCCTAACCCGTACCCTAAACCTAACCCTAACCCTAAACCTAACCCGTAACCTAACCCGTACCCTAATCCTAATCATAACCCGTGCCCTAACCCGTACCCTAACCCTAACCTGCACCCTAACACTAAACGTAACACTAAACCTAACCCTCACCCTAACCCTACTCCTAACCCTAACACTAACCCTAATCCTAACCGCTAACCCTACCTGTAACCCTAACCATATACCGTACCTTAACCCTAACATGTACCCTAAACCATACCTTAAACCATACCCTAACCCTAACCCTAACACGTACGCGTACCCATACCCTAAACCATACCCTAACCCTAACACGTACGCGTACCCATACCCTAAACCTAACCCGTACCCTACCCTAACACGTACACGTATCCTAACCCATACCTGTACCCTAACCCTAACCCGTACCCTAACCCCAACCCCTAACCCCTATCCCGTACACGTACCCTAACCCTAACCCATACCCTAACCCTAACACATACCCATACCCGTACCCTAAACCTACCCTAAACTGTACCCTAACCCTCACCCTAACTCTAACCCGTACCCTATCCCAACCCCTAACCCGTACCCGTACCCGTACCCGTACCCATACCCTAACACTAAAACTAACTCTAACCCGTACCCTCACCCTAACCCTAACCCTACCCCAACCCTAACACTAATCCTAAGCATAACCCGTCCCCTAACCCTAACCCTAAACTATCCCGTACCCTAACACTTACCCTAAAGCTAACCCTAAGCCTAACCCTAACCCAAACCCTAACCCTAACTCGTACGCTTACCCTAACATTAACCGGTACCCTAAAACTAATCCGTACCCTAGTGCGTACACTCACCCTAAACCTGACCCTAAACCCTAACCCGTACCCGTACCCTAACCCTAACCCGTACCCTAACCCGACCCTATCCCTAAACCTAACATTAACCCATACTCTCATCCTAACCCGCACCCTAACCCTAACCCTATACCTAATCCTAAACCTAAACCTAACCCTAACCCGTAGCCTAACCCTAACCCGTTCCCTAACCCGTACACTAACCCTAACCCTAACACGTACTCTAACCCATAACCTAACCATTACCCTAGCCCTAATCATAACCCGTACCCTAACCCTAACCCTAACCCTAACAAGTACCCTAACTCTAAACCTAACAGTAACCCTAAACCTAACCCCAACCTGTACCCTAACCCTAACCCTAACCCTACCCCTAACCCTAACACTAACCCTAACCCTAACCGCTAACCCTACCTCTAACCCTAACCCTATACCGTACCCTAACCCTAACACGTAGCATAACCCTAACACGTAGCATAACCCTAAATCATACTGTAACCCTAACAAGTACGCGTACCCGTACCCTAAACCTAACCCATACCCTAACCCTAAAATGTACACGTACTATAACCCGTACCCATACCTTAACCCTACCACCTAACGCGTACACGTACCCTAACCCTAAACCATAACCTAACCCTAACTCGTACCCGTACTCTATCCCGTACACGTACTCTAACCCTACCCTAAACTGTACCCTAACCCTCACCCTAAACCTAACCCGTACCCGTACTCGTACCCTAACCGTAAACCTAACCGTAACCTGTACCCTAACCCGAACCCTAACCCTAACCCATACCCTAACCTGTACCCTAACCCTATCCTGTACCCTAACGCTAAACCGTACCGTAACGCTAACCCTAACCCTAACACGTACCCAAACCTTAACCAGTACCCTAACCCTAACCCGAACCCGTTCCCGAACCCTAACCGATACTCTAGCCCTAACCCTCACCCTAACACTAACCCGCACCTGTAACCTAAAACTAAAACCGTACCCTAACCCAAACCCTATCCCTAACCTTAACCCTAACCCGTACACTAAACCTAACACTAACCCTAACCCGTACCGTACACTAACCCTAACCCTAACCCTTACCTGTACCCGTAACCTAACCCTCACCCATTCCCTAATGCTAACCCGTACCTGTACCATAACACTAACCCGTACCCTAAGCCTAAGCCTAAACCTAACCCATACTGGTACCCTAAAACTAACCCTAACCATAATCCCTACTCTAACACTAACCCGTACCAGTAGCCTAACCCTAACCCATACCCAAAACCTAACCCATACCCTAACCCTAAACCATACCCTCACCCGTACCCTCACCCATACCCTAACCCGTACCCTAACCTATACCCTAACACTAACCCCTGACCCGTACCTGCAACATAACCCTAACCAGTACCCCAACCCGAACCCTATCCCTAACCCTAATCCTAACCCATACCCTAAACCTAACAATAACCCTAACCCTAACCCTTACCCAAACCTTCACCCTAAAACTAACCTGTAACCTAACCCTAACCCGTACTCATACCCTAACCCTAACCAGTATCCTAACACCAACCCATAATTTAACCCTCACCCATACCCTAACCATAACCCGTACCCTAACCCGTACCCATACCCTAACCCTTACCCTGTCCCGTTCCTAACCCTAACCTGTACACTAACCCATACCCGTACCCAAACCCTTACCCTGTCCCGTTCCTAACCCTAACCTGTACACTAACCCGTACCCTAAACCTACGCATAACCCTAATACTAACCCTAACCCTAACCCGTACCCTAACCTTTACCCTAACCCCTAAACCATAACCTAACCCTAACCCTAACCATACCCTAACCCTAACACTAACCCGTACCCTAACCCTAAACCTAACCGTACCCTAACCCTAACCATAACACTAACCCATACCCTAACCCCTACCCGTAACCTAACCCTAACCCGTACCCTAACCCTAACCTGTACCGTAACCCTAACCCGTACACTAACCCGTACCCTAACCCTAACCATAAGACTAACCTGTACACTCCCTAACCCTAACGTTAAACCTAACCCGTACCCTAACCCTAAACCTAACCCTAACCCATACCCTAAGCCTAACCGTAACCCCTAACCCTAACCCGTTCCCTATCCCTAACCCATACTCTAACCCTAACAGGTACCCTAACCCTAACTGGTACCCTAACTCTAACCCGTACCATAACCCGTACCATAACCCGTACCATAACCCTAACCACTAATCCGAACCTATACCATAACCCTAACCCGTACCCTAACCCGAACCCTATTCCTAACCTTAATTCTAACCCGTTTGCTAACACTAACACTATCCTGTACCCTAACCCTAATTCTAATGGAACCGAATCGAAAATACTCGAATCGAATTGAAAATAATCGAATCGAAAATACTCGAATCGAATAGAAAATACTCAAATCGAATCGAAAATAATCGAATCGAATCGAAAATTCTCGAATCGAATAGAAAGTACTCAAATTGAATTGAATATAATTGAATCAAATGGAATGGAATCCAAAATACTCAAATCGAATAGAAAATACTCAAAACAAATCAAAAATAATCGAATCAAATGGAATCGAATCGAATCGAAAAAAATCGAATCGAATCGAAAAAAATCGAATCGAATCGAAAAGACTCGAATCAAATAGAAAATACTCAAATCAAATGGGTGATGGGCACGGAGGGGGACACTTGACGGGATGAGCACTGGGTGTTATTCTGTATGTTGGTAAATTGAACACCAATAAAAATTAATTTATAAAAAAAAAGAAAATACTCAAATCGAATCGAAAATAATCGAATCGGGGATCCCTGGGTGGCTCAGTGGTTTGGTGCCTGCCTTTGGCCCAGGGCACGATTCTGGAGACCCGGGATCGAATCCCACGTCGGGCTCCCAGTGCATGGAGCCTGCTTCTCCCTCTGCCTATGTCTCTGCCTCTCTCTCTCTTTCTCTCTCTGTGTGACTATAATAAAAAAAGAAAATAATCAAATCGAATTGAAAATAATCGAATCGAATTGAAAACACTCGAATCGAATAGAAAATAATCAAAACGAATCGAAAATAATCGAATCAAATGGAATCGAATCGAAAATAATCGAATTGAATCGAAAATAATAGAATCGAATAGAAAATACTCAAATCGAATCGAAAATAATCGAATCAAATGGAACTGAATCGAAAATACTAGAATCAAATCGAAAATACTCGAATTGAATCATAAACAATCAAATCAAAAATACTCGAATCGTATCGAAAATAATCGAATGGAATCGGAAATATTCGAATCTAATTGAAAATAATCGAATTGAATACAAAATATTCGAAAGGAATCGAAAATAATTGAATTAAATCGAAAATAATCGAATATAATTGAATTAAATCGAAAATAATTGAATCCAGTCGTATAGAAAATATTCGAATTGAATCGAAAATATTCAAATCGAATTGAAAATAATAGAATCGAAACGAAAAGAATAAAAACGAATTGAATCAAATCGAAAATATTCTAATCGGGATCCCTGGGTGGCGCAGCGGTTTGGCGCCTGCCTTTGGCCCAGGGCGCGATCCTGAAGACCCGGGATCGAATCCCACGTCGGGTTCCCGGTGCATGGAGCCTGCTTCTCCCTCTGCCTATGTCTCTGCCTCTCTCTCTTTCTCTCTCTGTGACTATCATAAATAAATAAAAATTAAAAAAATACATTTAAAAAAAAAAAAAAGAAAATATTCTAATCGAATCGAAAATAATCGAATCGAAACGAAAAGAATCAAGTGGAATCGAAACGAAAATATTCTAATCGAATCGAAAATACATGAATCAAATCGAAAATACACGAATAGAATAAAAAATGCTCGAATCAAATCGAAAATAATCGAATCGAAACGAAAATAATGAAATCGAATATACTCGAATCAAATCGAAAATACTTGAATCAAAAATATCGAATCAAATCGAATATAATCGAATTGAATCAAAAATACACGGATGCAATCGTAAATAATCAAATCGAAAAACTCAAACCGTATCGAAAATAATAGAATGGAATAAAAAATACTCGAATCGAATTGAAAAAACTCGAATTGAATCGAAAATACTCAAATCGAATCGAATCGAAAATAATCGAATCGAAACGAAAATTCTCCAATTGAATCGAAAATACGCGAAACGAATTGAAAATACTTGAATCGAAACTAACGAAAATACTGGAATCGAATCGAAAATAATTGAACATAATCGAATTGAAAATAATCGAATCAAATCAAAAATAATCGTATTGAATCGAAAATACTCAAATCGAATCGAATCGGAAATACTCGAATCGAATCGAAAATACTCCAATTGAACCAAAAATGATCGAATCGAATCGAATTGAATAAAAAATACTCGAATCGAATCGTAAATAATCAGAACGAAAATACTCGAATCAGATCGAAAATAATCAAATGGAATCGAAAATACTCGAATCGAATTGAAAATAATCGAATCGAATCAAAAATACTCGAATCGAATCGAAAATAATTGAATCAAATCGAAAAAACTCGAATCGCATCGAAAATACTCGAATCCAAACGAAAATAATCGAACCGAATCGAAAATACTCCAATTGAATCAAAATACTCAAACCGAATCGAAAATGCTCGAATCGAATCGAATCGAAAAGAAAATAGTCGAATCAAATTGAAAATACTCGAATTGAAATGAAAATAATCGAATCGAATCAAAAATACTCGAAAAGAATTGAAATTAATCAAATCGAAAATAATCGAACATAATCCAATCAAAAATAATCGAATCAAACGAAAATACTAGAAACGCATCGAAAATACTCGAATCGTATCGAAAATAATAGAATGGAATCGAAAATACTCGAATCTAATTGAAAATAATCGAATTGAATCCAAAATACTGGAATGGAATAGAAAATAATTGAATTGAAACGAAAATTTTTGAATTGAATCGAAAATACTCGAATCGAATCGCAAATACTCAAATTGAATCGAAAATACTCGAATCGAATCGAAAATAACCGAATCGAATCGAAAATAATGGAATGAAATCGAAAATACTTGAATCGAATCGAAAATACTCGAATTCAATCAAAAATAATCGAATCGAAGCGAATATAATCAAATTCAATCGAAAAGACTCAGAACGAATCGTAAATAATCGAATCGAAAATACTCGAATCGAAAATAATCGAATTGAATCGAATATAATCGAATCGAATCGAAATACTCGGATCGAATCGTAAATAATTGAATCGAAAATACTCGAATCTTATCGAAAATAATCTAATGGAATTGAAAATATTCGAATCGAATCTAATCAAATCGAGAATAATCGAATCGAATAAAAAATAATCGAATCGAATAAAAAATAATCGAATCGAATAGAAAATATTCGAATTGAATTAAAAATACTCGTATCAAATTGAAAATAATCAAATCGAATCGAATCGAAAATAATCGAATTGAATCGAAAATACTCGAATCGAATCGATAATACTCAAAACGAATCGAAATTGACCAAATCAAATCGAAAATAATCGAATCGAATTGAAAGTATTCGAATCGTATGAAAAACACGAGTCGAATTGAAAATACTCGAATCGAATCGAAAAATCTAATCGAATCGAAAATACTCGAATTGTTTCAAAATACTCCAATCGAACCGAAAATAATCGAATCTAATCGAAAACAATAATTGAATCGAATCGAAAATACGCCAATTGACGCGAAAATACTCGAATCAAGTCGATAATGCTCAAATCGAATTAATCAAAAATAATCGAATCAAATTGAAAAGAATGGAATCGATTCAAATTGAAAATAATCTAATCGAATTGAATCGAATTGAAAATACTCGAACTGAATCATAAATAATTGAATCAAATCGAAAATAATCGATTCGAATTGAATCATAGCAAAAATGTAAAAGGAAGAAATATGAAACTTGAACAGACAGATAACCTGCAAAGAAATTGAATCAGCAATCAGGAATGTCCCAACAGGAGACGCTTAGATCAATAGAACAGAATGGAAAGCCGAAACAAGATACAAACCTGGGAGTCTATGATCCATTAATCGACAACAAGGCAGGAAGGAATATCCAATGGCACAAAGAGAGTCTTTTCAACAAATCCTAACCCTGACCCCAGGATAAGAACAAATGGTGTTGGGAAAACCATGCAGCCACATGCAGAAGAATGAAACTGGACCACTTTCTTACACCATGTATATAAAAAATAAATTCAAAATGGATGAAAGATCTAAACGTGAGACCTGAAACCATAAAAAGAAGAAAAGATAGGCAGCACCGTCTTTGACATTGGCCATTGGATCTTCTTTCTAGATATGCCTCTGAGGCGAGGGAAACAAAAGCAAAAATACTCTTGGGACTTCATCAAATTGAAAAGCTTACGCAAAGTGAAGGAAACAAACAAAGCTCAAAGACAACATACGAAATAAGAGGAGATATTTGTAAACAACACATCCAATAAAGAGTTAGTATCCAAAATACATTAACCAATATAAATGTCAGCATCCGAAACACAAATTATCCAACTGCAGATGGGTAGAACACATGAATGGACTTTGTCTCTGACAAGACATCCAGATGGCCACCAGACACACGGAAAGACACTCAGCGTCACCCATCATCAGGGAAATTACAACCAAAACCGCAATGAGATGTCACCTGACAGCTGTCAGAATGGCTAAAATTAACAACACAAGAAACAACAGGTGTTGGTGAGGCTATGGAGAAGGGGAGCCCCCTTACACTCCTGGTGGACATGCGAACAGGTGCAACCACTGTGGAAAACAGTGTGGAGTGTCCTCGAGAAGTTAAAAATAGGGGATCCCTGGGTGGCGCAGTGGTTTGGCACCTGCCTTTGGCCCAGCGCGCGATCCTGGAGACCCGGGATCGAATCCCACATCGGGCTCCCAGTGCATGGAGCCTGCTTCTCCCTCTGCCTGTGTCTCTTCCTCTCTCTCTCTCTCTCTCCCTCTCTCTCTCCCACTCTGTCTCTCTATCATAAAAAAAATTAAAAAAAGAAGTTAAAAATAGAGCTACCCTACAATTCCAAAATTGCACAGCGAGGTATTTACTCCGAGGATACAAAGGAAGTTTAGTAGATTCGAAGAGGGACACACAGCCCAGGGTTTGTAGCAGCGTTATCAACAAGAGCCAAACTGTGCATACAGCCCAGATGTCCATCGGCAGACGAATGGGTAGAGACGACGTGGTTAATATACACACTGCGACATCACTTGGGTCATCAGAAGGGATGAAATGAAGCCATTTACAATGACGTGGGAGAAGTGGAAAGGACTTATGCTAAATGAACTCACTCAGAGAAAGACAGATACCAAATACCATACAATTGCATTCACATGTGAATTTTAAGAAACCAAATAAACTGGCAAAGGGGCATGAGAGATGCAAACCAAGAAACACACTCTTAACCACAGAGAATAAACAAATAAATACCAGAGGAAGGTAGGGGGGATGGGGAATCAGGGGATGGGGAGAGTGGAGGGCACCTGTGACCAGTACCAGGCGTTGTATCCAAGGGTTGAATCACTATGTGGTAAACCTGAAGCTATATCATACTGTGTTTACAAACAGGAATTCAAGTAAAACTTTAAAATAATAATTGGTAGTATTGATGAAACATGTGCACACAAGGGATAAAATCAGAAAGGCAACTGAACATCCAAATAAAGAGTATTTAGAGCCACAAATCCCCTCCTTGGCTCAGCTCAGGGGAAGCCTGCCATGTCTATTCTGACCCCAGCAGAAGTCTGGATTTTGATTCTCCAGGGAGGCCACTGACTTGGTGGAGTCAGGCTATCTTTGAACCCAAAACCTAAACAGAGTGCATAAAACTAAACTGCCCAAGATACTAGGAGTCCCAGTGCAGGCACATGTCAAGACACAAACTCTAACCATACACAGACATAACCCTAACCATACACTTAATCCTAATATTAACCTAACCCTCAAACAAGACCTATCACTAATCGAAAACCAAACACAAACCCCAAACCGAAACACATTCACTGAACCTTCTGCCACCCTCACCCTGACTCCTAAACCTATTCTAAACCCTTAACCCTGACCCCTACCTTAAATCTAATGCTAGCCTCTAACCAAAACCTTAACTTAATGTACTCAAATCCTATTCCTAACCTTAACCTGTACCCTAACCCTAACCCTCTAATACTAACCCTATCTCATACCCCAAACTGTACCCTAACCCATCCCCTAAAACTAACCCCTAACCCACTCCCTAACCCTATCTCTTAAACTTTTCCAAAACCATATCCTGACCCTGACCCTGACCTGACCCTAACCCTAACCACTAACCAAACACTAACCCTAACCCTAGCCCTAACCCTTATACTAACCCTAACCCTTGCCATGAACCTAAACCTAGCCCTAAATTTAACCCTAACCCCTAACCCTAACCCCTAACCCTAACTCACACCCTAATCCCTAACCCTAACTGCAAACCTAAGCTCAACCGTAACTCTAACCCTAACCCTAACCCCAACTCCTAACCTCCTGCCATAATCCCTAAAGCCTAAACCCTAACTCTAAATCCTGTCCCTAACCCTAACCCTATTCCCTTGCCCTAATCCCAACCCCCATCCTAACTCCTAACCTCTGACCCTTACCCGTATCCCTCACCCTCACCTCTAATCTGTAAAAATAAGCATAATCACTAACCCCTAACATCTAACCTAACATTAAGCACCAACTGCCTCCCCTCCCCAGACCCTACCATTCATTCTACCCATTCACTTACACTGTGGTTCTGAGCAGTCGCTTCTGATGTGGACGTGGCCCCCAACGGCGCCTCCAGAGTCCTCCAGGGGGTCCTGAGGAAGCCGGGCTCCTGTGAGTGCGGACGTGGCCCCACGTGTTCCTGAGTCATAGTCAGCGGGTCCTGAGGACGCCGGGTCTCCTGTCACCGTGGACTATGCCTCACATCCTCTGGAAGCCTCACAGCAGGTCCTCAGGAGGCCGGGGGCTCCTGTCAGCCTGGACATGGCCCCACGTCCCCCAAAAACTCACCGCAGGTCCTGAGGAGACTGTGGGCACCTGTCAGCATAGACGCAGCCCCATATGAACTGAAGCCAAAGTGGAGGTCCTGAGGAGGATGGGGGTCCTGACAGTGTTGACGTGGCCCCACATTTTCCTCAAGCCTCACCATAAGACCTGAGGAGGCTGGGGCTCCTGTCAGCATGGACGTGGCCCCAAATCATCCCAAACCTTCACAGTGGGTCCTGAGGAGGCCGGAGACTCCTGTCAGTGTGGATGCGGCACCCACATCTTTCTTAGGCCTCACCACAGCCCTGACAAGGCTGGGGTCTTCTGTCTGCATGGACGCATCCCGATATTTCCCGAAGTCTACACCGGGGGTCCTGAGCAGGTCAGCGTCCTGTTGTGTGGAAGTGGCCCCACATCCTCCTGAAGCGTCACCGTGGGTTCTGAGGAGTCCGGGGCTCCTGTCACCATGGATGCAGCCCCCCAGCTTCCAGAAGCCTCAACATATGTCCTGAGGGGCCCGGGACCTCCTGCCAGAGTGGACGCGGCGCCACATCTTCCTGAAGCCTCCCCGCGGGTCCTGAGGAGACCGGGGCTCCTGTCAGCGTAAACGCAGCCCAATATCCCCCTGAAGACTCCCCGCGGGTCCTGAGGAGGCTGCAGCTCATCTGCATGGACGCGTCCCTACATCCTCCTCAGGCCTCCCGAGCACAGGCAGGCTCCTGTTAGTGCAGGCTGAGGAGGCCTCCTGTGCATGCACGCCCTCTGGGCGGGGCCTGGGCTCGGGAGCCCCCTGCAGGACGCTCAGGCGCTGCAAGAGGTCATGCAGGAGGCGGCTTGCTTGTGCCCAGAGGGCCGCACCTACCTCCTTCCAGGCTCCAGCTGAGGCCTGTTAGCTTCGGAAACGTCTCACTGAAATGGAAGCCAACACCCGGCTTCCCCAGAAATACTTAAGGACAAGGAATTGGAGCCCACAGGACGCAAAATGAAATGTGGACAAGACTTTTACCGTGTCCTACAAAACTCACTCAACCCTCTTCCACTGTGGGCGGGAACGCGGGCTGGTGCAGCCACCCTGGAAACAGTGTGGAGGCTCCTCAGGAAGTTACAAATAGAGCCGCCCTGCGACCAGCAGGTGCACGGCCTGGAGCTCACTCCCAAGATACAGATGCAGTGAGACTTGGGACACCTGCACCCAATGTCCACAGCAGGCGGGTCCACAGTAGCCACACTGTGGGAGGAGCCTTGGTGCCCTCGGGCAAATGATGGATAAAGAGGATGGGAGATAGATGATGGTCATAGATGATAGATAGATAGATGATAGGAATGGTACTCAGCTATCAAAGAGAAGGAAATCTTGCCATTTGCAATGATGTGGATAGAACTAGAGGGATCCTGTTAAGTGAAATAAGTCAGTCGGGAAAGAGAATGACCGTGTGGTGTCATTCATAGGTGGAATTAAAGTAGCAAAGTAGATGGACATCTGTGAAGGGAAGGAAAAACAAATAAGATGAAAACAGAGGCAGGAAATACAGACTCTTAATCATAGGAAACAAACTGAGGGTCACTGGAGGGGGGGAGGGGATAACAGGGGACTGGCATGAAGGAGGGCACGTGATGTCATGAGCACTGCTGTTATCTCCAACTGGTGAATCCCTGAATTCTTCCTCTGAAAGTAGAATACACTAAACGTTAATTATTTGGGTTTAAATTAAGTTAAAAAAATCAGGTGTATCACAGCACATTTCCTTCTGGACTCTCTGTTCTGCTCCTTCACCTTATGCCGGGACCACCCCCCATGGGTCTGGTTTGTTTAAGTAGGCACCATGCCTCGTCCATGGCCCAGCCCAGGGCTAGAACTCTCGACCCCGAGATCAGGACCGGAGGTGAGGTCAGGAGTCAGATGCTTAACCAACGGAGCCAGCCGGGGGCCTGAGAATCACACTGCTTTCTCCTGTGTCTCTGTGACATCGTTTGAAATAGGAAAGTGTTGCGTCCCGCTCTGTCCTGCTTCTCCAATACTGATTTGCTGTCCAGGGTCATTTATGGGGGCGGACAGATGTTATGTTTTTTTTTTTCCTATTTCCAAGATCTGCCACCATGATTTTGATAGGAATGACATTGAAACTGAGGGTGGCTTCAGGAACTGTGGACATTTTCACAAGATGAGGCTCCCACCACATGAGCCCAGGACAGCCTCAAGTGCACAGTGCACAAGTCTTGTGCTCCTTTGGTTCAGTCTCATTATATATTCTCTGTGATGCTCCTAAGAAGGGAGTCACATCCTTCATTTCCTTCCTGAGGGCTCATTGTCAGGACACAGCAAGGCTACTCTGTAGTGTCAGTTTGTTCCCATGACTTTACTGAACTCACTCCTTAGTTCTAACAGGTTTTGGTGGAGGCAGAGACCTGGGGGCTTGGGGCTCTTCTGTGGAGGCCCCTGCAGACTGGGGGGCGGGATGCTCAGCCCCAGAGCCAGAGGACCCAGCGTCCCCACCTGCATCCCGCCCATCAGCGCCCAGTCTCAGGGAGCAGCAAGTGCCGCCCGCTGGAGGCCAGAGGCGCTGATGCCCACCCTGCCTCTGACCCCACAGGTGCATCTCCCAGGCAGATGTGCACCTGACAATCAGCGCCACGGCCCATCACCAGACCCTGCACAGACCACTCGTTGCCACCAAGTTGTCCGACCACAGGGCGGCAGAGCTTCAGCTCTGCCTGGAAAATAGGGTCTAACTTCCTTTGTACTTTGTGCTTCTTTTTCATTTATTTTCATTGATTCTTTTTTATTAATTGCCTTATTTTAATTTTTTATGTATGTACCTTATATATTTCTTATTTTTACTTTCATGGTACTTTAATTGTGTTTCTTATTTTGGGATTTAGAATTCTTTAACAAGCAGGCCAAAATAATCTGGTGTTCTTTTTGGGAGGGCAGTTGTTATTGTTTTTCTTGGTTTTTCTTTCTCTTCCTTCTTTCTTTCCTGGAAAAAAATAATGAGATGGAGAAATTCACCTCCATACAATAACATGAGGTAGTACTCACAGCCAGGAAATACATCAATACACATATATGATATCTAATTACAGTTTAAAACAATGATTATAAAGATAGCAGCTGGGCTGGAAAAAGAGCACAGAAGAAAACTAGAGAATCCCTTACTGTAGAAATAAAAGAACTAAAATCTAGTCAGGCCAACGTTAAAATGCTATAACGGAATGCAATCCCAAGTGGAAGACTTAAAAACAAGAAAGGTTATGGACCACAGAGGCAGACTTAGGGAACTCAACCACTTATTAAAACAATAATATTCATATCATAGGAGACTCAGAAGATGAAGAGAGAGAAAAGGTGGGCCTTGCTCAGCCATTAGAAATGACAAATACCCACCATTTGCTTCAACGTGGATGGAACTGGAAGGTATTATGCTGAATGAAGTAAGTCAATTGGAGAAGGACAAACATTGTATGTTCTCATTCATTTGGGGAATATAGATAATAGTGAAAGGGAATATAAGGGAAGGGAGAAGAAACGTGTGGGAAATATCAGAAAGGGAGACAGAACATAAAGACTCATAACTCTGGGAAATGAACTAGGGGTGATGGAAGGGGAGGAGGGCGGGGTGGTGGTGAATGGGTGATGAGCACTGGGTGTTATTCCGTATGTTGGCAAATTAAACACCAATAAAAAATAAATTTATTATAAAAGAAGAAAGAAAGAAAGAAAGAAAGAAAGAAAGAAAGAAAGAAAGAAAGAAAGAAAGAAAGAAAGAAAGAAAGAGTGGCACCTGGGTGGCTCAGTCAGTTAAGCTTCTGCCTTAGGCTCAGATCATGATCCAGGTCCCAAGGCAGGCTCCCTGTTCAGCAGGAACCTGCTTCTCCCTCTCCCTCTGCCCCTCTAGCTCATGCTTTTTCTCTCCTCTCTCTCTCAAATAAATAAATAACATCTTTGAAAAAGAAACAAACAAACCCAGAAGGAAGAGAAATCTCCCATGTAGAAGAATTTCAAACAATTTGTGCAGACATTCCACCCTCAAGTTGATGAGCATAGTTTCCCACTCTTATGTGTGGAATACACATAGTAACTTCCTTCTACAAAATATATTATGAAAAACTTAAAATAATGATAATAATAATAATAAAGAATCACTTTACTATGGAGAAAGCTGAAAAACAGTACCTCAGCAAGATGATCAGTTCGATACCAAGACTTATAAATCATGTTGATAGTATCTATCCTTTATATGATATAATAAAAATGACAGGATATCTCTGTATATACTCCACAAAAATAGTTGAATCATGAGATAAACGACAGACATGTCCCAACTGAGGGAAACTTTACAAAATACTCTACTTCTCACAGTGTTCCAGTTCAACAACAACAAGGAAAGGCTGAAAGACTGTCACAATCCAGAGGAGCCTAAGAAAATATGAGGACAAATGGAATGTGATATGAGGGATGGTAACTTAGCAAAAGCTAAGGAAATCTGAATAAAGTATGGTTTTTGGTTAATGCGAATATTTTAATACTGATTCATTAGCTAATATTTGTACTGTACTAATATAAGATATCAATAATTGGAGAAATTGCATGCAAGTGCATGAGAATTCTATGTACTATCTTCTCAATTTCCCTCTAAATCTTTGTTTTTTTTTCTAATCAATAAGATTTATTTTGAAAATTGACTTAAATGAATCAGGCTCCAAGTGTGAAGACATTTTAAGAATAGTTTCATTAAGTTTTGCCTTATTCTTAAAGAGTAGCTTCGATGGGAACAAAGAAAGAATTTTATATCAGAAGGAAAGAAAAACACTTATGAACACGTATAATGCCTCCTCAACCTGAAAAGCAGGAAAGGATAATAAATAGCAAAAATCAGACAAAAATACTTCTATTATAATAGACACCATATTGCAAGTGCATTTCAAATTAGCAATGCATAACATTTATTTCCTTGACATTTGTCTTCCAAAGAGTTCACAGTGTTTCAGTGTCAGTTGAAACAGGGGAAGAATCTCAGGGAAGAATCCTTCACATTATAGGACCACTGGTAATAATGTCTCTCAGTTCTTTCCAAATCCATAAAGATGCATTTCCTGATGAGTGACTGAGCTGTGAAGAAAGAGATGAGAAACCGTCAGTCCTCTGAATTACTTGTGTCAGAATATTTCAACCATAGTACTACGGATAGTAAATTACCCTTATTAACAGGAAATATGTCTCAGATTGGAATCTGAGCAATCAGACGGGCAGAGAAAAAACGCTTTGACTCGCTCTTCATCTTTTAAAGACAAAGGAGAGCTTTTCTATGTACAAAGTCAGTTGTCAAGATAGCCTTAGGGACTAAGAGTCTGCAGCATCGAATCCCGCTGCACAACCGGGACGCCCGCGCTCCAGGTCTTCCTGATCCCAGATCCCTGGGCCTGTCCCCCAACACAGGCTGCCACGCTGAGATCATTTGCAATTGCTCTCTTAGGAGCTCCGGGAAGGGGGAACGAGCTAGATAGGATGGGACGGACACGTGGAGGCCGAGAAAATTAAGGCCATTCCACTTTAAGTTCAGCGTTAGCACATGTCCAGCCATCCCACACCCCTGCAAAGAAGAGCTGAAATTTACATTACTTCAGTTACAGGAAAAAAACAAAAGTTTACAGCTTAATGTCCTAGAAAGCCCCCACATGAGCATAAGAACTGAGCCCAGGCCAAGGGCAGGAAGCCCCTATTAGAATGAGAACAGAGCTCAATGCCCTTGAAGGCCCCATATCAAAATGTAAACAGAAGTCGGGGAATTGCTCCAGTCCTTCTGGAGGTCCCTGAGACCAGCCCTTAAAACTAAGCTAAAAGCCACCTCGGAGTCCAAGTCCCTGCTCCGCTGTGTCGGGTGCACTTGGACGCAAGCTCGAGTTTGTAAATCAACCCTCGTGTGTTTGCATCGGTGTCGGTTCCTTAGTGGTTTCTTGGATTCGGAATCTTGGGCCCAACACCCCCATGTCCCCTCCCACCCAGGCTGACCCTCAGTCACATCCCCGCCCACAGCAGCTGGGCACAGGCCCTCACACAGGTCCCATGGGCACGGTGGGCACTCCCACCATCCCCGGCCTCCCAGGGGAATGAAGGAGGTTTCAGCAGGACACACTCCCACGGTGGCTCCAGGGCTCCCTGCCCAGGATGGCAGCTGGTGACTGGTCAGGGTCTGTGTCCCTGACACCGGCTCCTCCTCCCCAGTTTTCCCGCAGGAAATGAAGGAGGAGGCCCTGGTCTCCTCCAGGGACATCACGCAGATAGACCTGGATGTCAACAGGACATGCGGTAGCCACATCATGTTTTGGGCTGCTACAGGGTTGGGTGAGGCTGCTGGGCCAGGGGGGTTCGGGGCCCCGGGGGCTTCTGGGTAGGGGACACGGGGCTTCAGAGGCCAGGGGGAGCAACAGCAGCCAACAACACACCGCTGCATAGTAGGGTTCTGGCCATGACCCCCGTGCCCCGACCCCCGGAGCCTCGGGGATGATGGGGCCACTAGGATGGGGCCTCCAAGGGTTGGATGTCAGCTGAACCCCAAAAGGGGTGAGGGACGGCCCCCTGAGAAGCACGGTGCTGGGGTGGGGGCAGTAAGGGGACCCGGGGGCCGGCGGCATGGCCGTGGCTGGAGCAGGACACACATCGATCCGATGATGATCGGACGGGTCAGGGTGACACCCACCCTCGGTGCTTTATATATTTCTAAATTCTATGCATTTGATACAATTTGCAATTTGTAAACATACATAGTATGATGACCCCCAGATAATGCCCCCGGTCCAGCCAGGGCCCTGCACTGACCACACGGGGTCCCAGGGGCAGGTGTCACAGCAAACCCAAGACTGGGGTCGCCTTTATCTGTAGTCGTCTCTGTGGGCATCTTAGAGAAAGGGGATGCCCTGTGTCCTCAGGCCCCCCACGCCATCCCCTTCATTCCCCACCCCCACACCATTCCCTACATCATCATCCCCCATGGCATCCCCCCTACACCATCCCCCTCACACCCACACAGCCCCACACAACCCCCACCCACACTATGCCCCAACACCATCCCCCCTACACCATCCCCCACACTCCACCACCATCATACCCTGCTGCCACACCATCCACCCCCACACCATTGGCCCCCAGCAAGGACCCGGTGCAGCTGCCCCCTAAGGGACATGCTCAGCCTCCCCGGGGTTCTCTGGATACCCTGCTCCCAACAGAAGCACGGGTGTCCCATAGAATACCCAGGAGTTACAGGGAGGAGAGGAGGCAGGAAACCCCCAACAGGGTGGGTGCAGGTGGGTGGAGCAGAGGACACACTGTGCCCTGCCTCCTCCCACCGTCCCTCCTGGAGGGCGGCACACCCTGAGGTGCACAGACCTAGGTGCACAGGACACCAGCGCCTAACCCAGAGGGACCTGGGCTGGCCTGGCCCCGGGCTCTGTGGGGGCTGGGGTGATTTGAGCCTCCACACAGGCTCAACTCAAAGACTAATGGGATCCAGCGCCCCATGGCCCTGGCCAGGCCTGGATTCTGGCCCTGGGCTGAGTGAGCCCTCTCACAGCTGGATGTGGCCTCTTGGGCCCTGGGCGTGCCACACAGATCCAGGTCGCTGACCTAGGGCAGCCCTGGGGATCCCGGCACACCCCAGGGTGGGGAGAGCAGGGGTAGGCCGGTGGGCCACACCCGCACCCACACCAGGAGGCAGGCTCCTCCAGATGCTGCGGCCCCAGGGGCCTGAGGCCGGGGTCCAGCTGCCCTGCGGGGACCCAGTGCAGGAGCCCATGAGCTGCAGGTCCAGGTCAGCTCTGCTGTCCTCAGAACCATCTCTCAGGATGAAACCTCAGGACACACGCCCCCACCCGGAGTCCACACATGCTCCCAGGTGGGGGACTCCAGCACCCGCCCCCCCACCCCGTGTGATTCTTGCCCTCCCCTAAAGGACAGAAGGGTCTCCTTCACCAGGGGAAGGCACGCACCCTCTGCTCTGAGCCGGTTTGCTGTAGAAAGTCAATAAAGTGTTGTGTTGCAAAAATGCACAGCCAGCCTGTTTCTGTGTCTCCCAGAACTCTGTGCATGGTGCGTGGAGACACCCCCAGAGAGGAGGAGGGGGCACCACCCAGGCCCCAACCAGCCCCTGCAGGGGCGCCACCAGGCACACACAGCTGACATCCCCATGTGCCTTCCAGGGGTGGCCAGACGCCAGGGTCAGGACCCCACAGATTTACTGGGACTCAGCCTGTGCCCCGCGGGCCAGGAGGGGCTGGGACAGAGTGACAGCCAGGGAGCCTCAGGTCACCAGGGTCTGTGCAAAGTGACCAGGGATGTCTGTGCTCCCTCTGCCCAGGGGGCTGGGGCTGGCCGCGTTCCGGGGCACTTCCTCCCCTCCCCGCATCCCTGTGCCGGTGTGCCTGGGGCACAGACGGCCTTCGGGGTGGCCAAGTGGCCCTGGAAAGGATGTCAGGACAGCAGGCCCTTGTGTTGTACCCAAGATTGTGAATCCGAGAAACCACCAAGGAGCCGACACTGATGCAAACACACGAGGGTTTATTTACAAGCTTGGGCTTGGGTCCAAGTGTACCCGACACAGCGGAGCAGGGACTTGGACCCCGAGACTAAGGCGTAGCAGCTTTATAGGGGGCCAGTGGCCCATGGGATACACAGAAAGTTGCACAGTCATGTCAGTCCACACGCAGGTGGCCGATTGAATTACACCTTACCCTATAGTATCCACTTGAGCTGACCTATTACTGTGGTCAGAATCGGCGTGCAAAAAAAAAAAAAATCGGCGTGCAGTTTTGGCGGGCACAAAGCAGGGTTACACTGTTATGAGCCGATTTCCGATTAGGGTGTGCCCATCGGCTTCACTAGGGTGGGGCAGCGCCTTAAGACATAAGCAGGTCATGTGGGGGTCATAGGGGAGGTGGCGGTGTAGCACAAAATGGAATCAGTCCTGCTCTGCTTGTCCAGGGGTAGGGGATTTTTGTTAAATTTCCTGGGTCCCACACTTGCAGCTCTCGCCCCTGGGTCACCCTCACCAGGTGGACTCAGCGTACACACCTTGTGGTGCTGGATCTTTCACACCAGCGTGTGGAGGGCACCCTCCTTGCCCTAGTGAGTAGGGGCTGGGTGAGCATGGGGCTCGGCCTGAAGGCCAGGCAGCACAGGGGACCGAGGAACCCCAGCCCCATCCCCACCCCGAATCCCATACACATGCAGCCCAAGGGCTCCCCGCCATGGGCAGCTGGCTCCTCAGGAGCTCCCCCAGGGCGGCCCCGAGGTCTGGCTCCCTGCTGGAGAGGCATCGGGGAGAAGACAAGCATCCAGCGCTCGACGGGACCCACTGCTGTACATGGGAATGTGGCCGAGCCAGACCTCCCAGATCAGCTGACCCTCCAGCGGAAAGTCACTGCACGAGTGAGCCCCTGGTCGGCCAGGAGAGCCCAGCTAGCCGCCCAGTGCCAGCACCAGAAATGATGTTCTGCCAACCATTTCGGCGTTTGGGTGACCCAGCCAGAGATCAGATAGCTGAACGTGATAGCTGCATGTGATAGACACACACACCCCAAAACCAAAAAATTCGAATCCCCCAATGTTGTCAAACAGCAGCCGATGGTTACATACACGACGCTGTGGTCCCAAATAGGATATATGGAAGACGCTATGAGCCATGACTGCAGAGGTGCTGGAGACATGGAGATGTGCATGCTGGGTTCCAAGAAGGAGCGCAGAGGGGCAGGAAGCATCCTACAGAGGGGAGGCCCTCCTAGCAAAGGACACCAGGTCCCTGTGAAGGCTACGGATGGTGAAATCTGTCCTCCTCTCTTTTAGCTTCTGGATTTCCTCCTAAATGCCATTTTTCTCAATCATAATAGCAAAATTTATTTTATGCTTTTAAATTTCTTTTTATTGGAGTCCAAGTTGTATGAATTCTTTCTTCGGCAAGGGTGTCATTCAGCATAGAAGGAGAGATAAAGAGTTTCCCAGACAGGCAAAATATAAAGGAGTTCATGACCACTAAACCAGTCCAGTAAGGAATTTTAAGAGGGAATCTTCTGGTGGAGGAAAAAAACAGACCAAATGCAACAAAGACTAGAAAGGACCAGAGAACATCACCAGAAACACCAACTGATAATACAAAGGCACTTAGTTCATATCTTTCAATAGTCACTCTGAATGCTGATAGACTAAATGCTCCAATCAAAAGATATAGGGCATCAGAATGGCTTAAAAAACATGATCCGGGATGCCTGGGTGGCTCAGGGGTTGAGCCTCTGCCTTTGACTTGGTGTGATTCTGGAGTCTGGGATCGAGTCCCATATTGGGCCCCTGGTGGGGACCCTGATTCTCACTCTGCCTAATTTTCTGCCTCTCTCTCTCTCTCTCTCTCTCATAAATAAAATCGTTATTAAAAAAAACAAGATCCATCTGTATGCTGTCTACAAGATACTCACCTTAGACCTATAGACACCAGCAGATTGAAAGTCAGGGGATGGAAAACCATCTATCAGGCTAATGGACATCAAAAGAAAGCTGGAGGACCCATACTTATATCAGACAAACTAGATTTGAAACCAAACCCTGGGGGACACCTGGTGGCTCAGTGGTTGAGCCTTTGGCTCAGGGTGTGATCCTGGTATCCCAGGATCAAGTCCCACATCGGCCTCCCTTTGGGAGCCTGCCTCTCCCTCTGCCTATGTTTCTGCCTCTGCATCTCTATGTATCTCTCATGAATAAATAAATAAAATATTTACATTTCAAAAAAGAAAGAACAAATACTGTAAGAAGAGATGAAGAAGGGCATTATTTCATAATTAAAAAGACTCTATCAAGATCAAACAACTAAATATTTATGCTGCCAACATGGGAGTACCTAAATATAGAAACCAATTAACAACAAACATACAGGAACTCACTGATAATAATACAATGACAGGGGACTTTAACACCCACTTATGGCAATGGATGGCAGAAAATCAACAGGGGAACAATAGCCTTGACACACTGGACCACAGGGACTCAACAGATATAGTCAGAACATTTCATCCTAAAGCAGAATACACATTCCTTTCAAGTGCACATGGGACATTCTCCAGAACAGATCATATCATGGGCCACAAATCAGCCCTCAACAGGTACAACAGGTACAAGAAGGTTGATATCACACCCTGTACATTTTCAGACCACAACGCTATGAAACTCAAAGTCGACAGCAAGAAAAAATTTGTACAGACCAAAAATACGTGGATTTTATGAACATACTACTAGGGAAACAACGGAGCAACCAGGAAATTAAAGAGGAAATTTAAAACAAATGAAAATGAAAACATGTTTCTCCAAACCTCTGGATGTAGCAAAGGCAGTCCTAAGAGGGAAGTACATAGCAATACAGGCCTACCTCAAGAAACAAGAAGTCTCCAATACACAACCTAACCCTACACCGAAAGGAGCTGGAAAAGGAATAGCAAACAAAGCCTAAAGGTTACAGAAGAAGGGAAAAAATAAAGATGAGAGCAGAAATAAACAATACAGAAACAACCAAACAGTAGAATGGAATAACAAAACTAAGAGCTGGTTCTTCAAAATAATTAATAAAATGGATCAATCCCTAGCCTGCCTCATCAACGAGAAAAGAGAAAAGACCTAAATAAATAAAATCACAAGTGAGAGAAGAGAGATCACAATCAACACCAGAAAAATAAGACATTATAAGGGAATACTATGAAAGATTATACGCTAACAAACTGGGAGACCTGGAAGAAATGGACAAATCCCTAGAAATGTGCAAACGAGCAAATCTGAAATAGGAAGAAATAGAAAATGTGAACAGACTCGTAATTAGCAAAGGAATTGAATCAGCAAGGCACCTGGGTGCCTCAGTGGCTGAGCATCTGCTTTGGCTCAGGTCATGATCCCGGGGTCCTGGGGCATCAAGTCCCACAATAGGCTCCCCGCATGGAGCCTCATTTTCCCTCTGCCTATACCTCTGCCTCTCTGGGTCTCTCATGAATACATAAATAAAATCCTTAAAAAAGAAAAAAAAGTTAAAAAGATGAGAAAGGACCCAAATAAAATCACAAGTGAGAAAAGAGAAATAACAACCAACACTAGAGAAATACAAACATTTATAAGAGAACATTATGAAAAATTATATGCCAGCAACCTAGAACCTGGAAGAAATAGATCAATTCCTAGAAATATATAACATAGCCAAAATGAAAAAGAAAGAAATAAGAAACTTGGACAGATAACCAGCAAAGAAATTGAATCAGCAATCAAGAATCTCCCAACAGGAGACACTTAGATCAATAGAACAGAATGGAAAGCCGAAAAAAGATACAAACCTGGGAGTCTATGATCCATTAATCGACAACAAGGCAGGAAGGAATATCCAATGGCACAAAGCAACAAACCCGAACCCTGACCCTAGGATGAGAACAAATGGTGTTGGGAAAATCAGGCAGCCACATGCAGAAGAATGAAACTGGACCA
Organism: Nyctereutes procyonoides; assembly: GCF_905146905.1. Classification (NCBI taxonomy): domain Eukaryota; kingdom Metazoa; phylum Chordata; class Mammalia; order Carnivora; family Canidae; genus Nyctereutes; species Nyctereutes procyonoides. The sequence goes on from NW_026575103.1 coordinate 248,492, forward strand.
CTTTCTTACACCATGTATATAAAAAATGAATTCAAAATGGATGAAAGACCTAAATGTGAGGCCTGAAAACATAAAAAGAAGATAGGCAGCAACGTCTTTGACATTGGCCATTGGATCTTCTTTCTAGATATGCCTCTGAGGCGAGAGAAACAAAAGCAAAAATACTCTTGGGACTTCATCAAATTGAAAAGCTTACACAAAGTGAAGGAAACAACCAAAGCTCAAAGGCAACATACAAAATGAGAGGAGATATTTGTAAACAACACATCCAATAAAGAGTCAGTATCCATACTGTGGAAGGAGCCTCGGTGCCCATCGAAAGATGAATGGATAAAGAAGATGTGGTTTATGTATACAATGGAATATTACTCAGCCATTAGAAACAACAAATACCCACCATTTGCTTCAACGTGGATGGAACTGGAGGGTATTATGCTGAGTGAAGTAAGTCAATCGGAGAAGGACAAACAGTGTATGTTCTCACTCATTTGGGGAATATGAATAATAGTGAAGGGGAATATAAGGGAAGGGAGAAGAAATGTGTGGGAGATATCAGAAAGGGACACAGAACATAAAGACTTCTAACTCTGGGAAATGAACTAGGGGTGGTGGAAGGGGAGGAGGGCGGGGGGTGGGGGTGAATGGGTGACGGGCACGGAGGGGGACACTTGACGGGATGAGCACTGGGTGTTATTCTGTATGTTGGTAAATTGAACACCAATAAAAATTAATTTATAAAAAAAAAGAGTCAGTATCCAAAATACATAAAGCAAATATAAATGTCAGCATCCGAAACACAAATTATCCAACTGCAGATGGGCAGAAGACTTGAATGGACTTTGTCTCTGACAAGACATCCAGATGGCCACCAGACACACCGAAAGACACTCAGCGTCACCCATCATCAGGGAAATGCAAACCAAAACCACAATGAGATGTCACCTGACAGCCATCAGAATGGCTAAAATTAACAACACAAGAAACAACAGGTGTTGGTGAGGCTATGGAGAAGGGGGAGCGCCCTTACACTCCTGATGGGCATGCGAACAGGTGCAGCCACTGTGGAAAACAGTGTGGAGGGTCCTCGAGAAGTTAAAAGTAGAGCTACCCTACGATTCCAAAATTGCACAGCGAGGTATTTACCCCAAGGATACAAAAGTAGTTTAGTAGATTTGAAGAGGGACACGCAGCCCAGGGTTTGTAGCAGCATTATCAACAACAACCAAACTGTGGATACAGCCCAGATGTTCTTCGGCAGACAAATGGGCAGAGACGATGTGGTAAATATACACACTGGGACATCACTGGGTCTTCAGAAAGGATGAAATGAAGCCATTTACAATGACGTGGGAGAAGTGGAAATGACTTATGCTAAATGAACTCACTCAGAGAAAGACAGATACCAAATACCATACAATTGCATTCACAAGTGAATTTCAAGAAACCAAACAAACTGGCAAAGGGGCGGAGGGGGCGGGATGAGAGAAGCAAACCAGGAAACACACTCTTAACCACAGAGAATAAACTAATAAATACCAGAGCAAGGGGGGGGGGGATGGGGAATCCACCTGTGACCAGTACCAGGCGTTGTATCCAAGGGTTGAATCACTATATGGTAAACCTGAAGCTATATTACACTGTGTTTACAAACAGGAATTCAAGTAAAACTTTAAAATGATAATTGGTAGTTTTGATGAAACATGTGCACACAAGAGGTAAAATCAGAAAGGCAACTGAACATCCAAATAAAGAGTATTTAGAGCCACAAATCCCCTCCTCAGCTCAGCTCAGGAGAAGCCTGCCATGTCTATTCTGACCCCAGCAGAAGCCTGGATTTTGATTCTCTCGGGGAGGCCACTGACTTGGTGGAGTCAGGCTATCTTTGAATCCCAAAACCTAAATAGAGTGCATAAAACTAAACTGCCCAAGATACTAGGAGTCCCAGTGCAGGCACATGCCAAGACTCAAACTCTAACCATACACAGACATAACCCTAACCCTGCACTTAAGCCTAATAATGTTAACCTAACCCTCAAACAAGACCTATCACTAATCGAAAACCAAACACAAACCCCAAGACCGAAACACATTCACTGAACCTTCCTGCCAACCCTCACCCTAACTCCTAAACCTATTCTAAACCCTTACCCCTGACCCCTACCTTAAATCTAACCCTAACCTTAACTTAATGTACTAAAACCCTATTCCTAACCTTAACCTGTACCCTAACCCTAACCCTCTAATACTAATCATATCTCATACCCCAAACTGTACCCTAACCAGTACCTTAAATCTAACCCCTAACCCACTCCCTAACCCTATCTCTTACCCTTTTCTGAAACCGTACCCTGACCCACACCCTGACCTAGCCCTAACCCCTAACCAAACACTAAAACTAACCCTAGCCATAACCCCTACCCTAACCCTAACCCTCACCCTAACCCTAAACCTACCCCTAACTTTATGATTTTTATTTTTTTAAAATTTTTTTATTTATTTATGATAGTCACACAGGGAGAGAGAGAGAGAGGCAGAGACATAGGCAGAGGGAGAAGCAGGCTCCATGCACCGGGAGCCCGACGTGGGATTTGATCCCGGGTCTCCAGGATCGCGCCCTGGGCCAAAGGCAGGAGCTAAACTGCTGCGCCACCCAGGGTTCCCTACCCCTAACTTTAACCCTAACCCCTAACACTAACCCTAACCCCTAATGCTAACCCTAACCTTAACCCCTAACCCTAACCCGTACCCTAACCCTAACCCTAACCCCAACCCCAACCCCAACTCTAACCCGCACCCTAACACGTACCCTAACCCGGACCCTAACCCTAACCCGTACCCTAACCCTAACCCATACCCTAACCCATACCCTAAGCCTAACCCGTACCCTAATCAGTACCCTAACCCGTACCCTAACCCATACCCTAACCCCTAACCCTGAACCATAAACCCTAACCCCAACCCCTAACCCTAATCTTAACCCTAACCCTAACCCGTACCCTACCCTAACCTAACCCTCTAACCCTAACCCATACCCTAACCCTAAACCGTACCCTAACCCTAAACCGTACCCTAACCCTAACCCGTAACCCTAACTTGTAACCCTAACTCTAACCCATAACCCGTACCCGTACCCTAACCCTAAACCGTACCCTAACCCTAACCCTAAACCCTAACCCGTAACCCTAACTCTAACCCCTAACCCTAACCCTAACGCGTACCCTAACCCTAACCCCTAACCCGTACCCTAACCCTAAACCCTAACCCCTAACCCTAACCGTAACCCAACCCTAACCCTCACCCTAACCCAACCCTAACCCAACCCTAACCCTAACCCGTACCCTAACCCATACCCTAACCCTAACCCCTAACCCGTACCCTAACCCGTACCCTAACCCTAACCCTTACCCTAAACCGTACCCTAACCCTAAACCCTAACCCGTAACCCTAACTCTAACCCCTAACCCTAACCCTAACCCGTACCCTAACCCTAAACCCTAACCCCTAACCCTAACCATAACCCAACCCTAACCCTCACCCTAACCCAACCCTAACCCAACCCTAACGCTAACCCGTACCCTAACCCATACCCTAACCCTAACCCGTACCCTAACCCATACCCTAACCCTAACCCCTACCCTAACCCTAACCCATACCCTAACCCTAACCCATACCCTAACACTAACCCATACCCTAACCCGTACCCTAACCCTAACCTGTACCCTAACCCTAACCCTTACCCTAACCCTAGCCCAAACCCTAACCCTAACCCTAACCCGTACCCTAATCCCTAACCCTTACCCTAAACCTAGCCCAAACCCCTAGCCAAACCCTAACCTATAACCCTAACACTGCCTTAACCCCTAACCCTAAACTCTAACCCCATCCCCCACTCTAACTCTAACCCTATTCCCTCCCCCTATCCCTTGACCCAAAACCCTATAACCTATCTGTAACATCACCCTAATCCAGACCCTAACTCAGTTTCCTAATCCCTAATACAGTACCTTAACTCCTAACTCATGACCCTTACCCCATCCCTCACCCTAACCAGTAACTCGTAGGCATAAACATGATCACTAATCCATGTCACCTAACTTAACTCTAACCACCTATTGCTCACCCTAAACCCTAACCCTATCTCAATTGTCCCCATTCACTTACCTTGTCGTTCTGAGTAGCCACTGCTGAGGTGGATGTGACTCCGAACAGCGCCTCCAGGGTCCTCCACCGGGTCCTGAGGAAGCCGGACTCCTGTCATGGCAGACGTGGCCCCATGTCTTCCTGAGTCATAGTTTAGACAGCGGGTCCTGAGGACGAGGGGGGGTCCTGTCACTGTGGACTATGCCTCACATCCTCCGGAAACCTCCCCGCGGGTTCTGAGGAGGTCAGGCTCCTGTCACCGTGGACGCGGCCCGACATGGGACTGAAGCCTACCCGTGGGTCCTGAGAAGGCTGGGGCTCCTGTCAGTGTGGACGCGGCCCCACGTCATCCCGAAAACTCACCGCGGGTCCTGAGGAGGCCGGGGCTCCTGTCAGCGAGGACGCGGCCCCACATCTTCCTCAAGTCTCACCCCGGGTCCTGAGGAGACCAGGCTCCTGTCACCGTGGATGCAGCCCCACATGGTCCTGAAGCCTACCCGCGGTCCTGAGGAGGCCGGGGCTCCTGTCAGCGAGGACACGGCCCCACATCTTCCTGAAGTCTCACCCCGGGTCCTGAGGAGACCAGGCTCCTGTCAGTGAGGACGCGGCTCCACATCCTCTGGAAGCCTCACCGCGAGGGCTCCTGTCACCGTGGATGCAGCCCCACATGGTCCTGAAGCCTACCCGCGGGTCCTGAGGAAGCCGGGGCTCCTGTCAACGTGGACGCGGCCCCATGTCCTCCTCAGGCCTCCAGAGCGCAGACCAGACCGGCTCCTGTTACTGCTGGTGGACGAGGCCTACTGCGCACAGGCGCCCCCTGAACCGGGCCTGGGCTCCGGCGCCCCCTGCGGGCCGCTCAGGCGCTGAAGGAGGCCGTGCAGGAGGCGGCGTCCCCGCGCCCAGGGCGGGACCTGCTTCCTTCCAGGCTCCAGCTGAGACCTATGAGCTTCGGAAACGTCCCACTGAAACGGAGCCCAACACCCGGCTTCGCCAGAAATACTTAAGGACAATGAATGGAGCCCACAGGACGCGAAATGAAATGTGGACCAAACTTTTACCACATCCGCCAAGACTCACTCAACCCTCTTCCACTGTGGGCGGGACCGCGGGCTGGTGCAGCCGCCCTGGAAACAGTGTGGAGGCTCCTCAGGAAGTTAGTGATAGAGCCGCCCTGCGACCAGCAGGTGCACGGCCTGGAGCTCACTCCCAAGATACAGATGCAGTGAAACGCCAGGACACCTGCATCCCAATGTGCACAGGAGCCGGGTCCACAGTAGCCACACTGTGGGAGGAGCCTCGGTGCCTTCAGACAGATGATGGATAAAGAGGATGGAAGATAGATGATGGTATAGAGAGAGGAATGTTAATCAGCTATTAAAGAGAAGGAAATCTTGCCATTTGCAATGACGTGGATAGAACTAGAGGGATGGTGTTAAGTGAAATAAGTCAGTCGGAAAGACAATGACCATATGGTGTCATTCATAGGTGGAAGTAAAGAAGCAAAGCAGATGAACATCTGTGAAGGGAAGGAAAAACAAAGAAGATGAAAACAGGTGCAGGAAATACAGACTCTTAATCATAGGAAACAAACTATGGGTCGCTGGAGGGGAGGGGGGAGGGGATAACGGGGACGGGCACGAAGGAGGGCAGGTGATGTCACGAGCACCGCTGTTCTCCCCTGAATTCTACCTCTGAAAGTATAATACGCTATACGTTAATTAATTGGGTTTAAATTAAGTTAAAAAAATCAGTTGTGTCAGAGCACACAGGGTGAAGGGTGAAGTGCTGATTGGACCCCGCCTACCCACAGTCATGATGCGGGACTCCACTGTGGGCAGAACTGTGCCGCCCCCGGGTTCCACCCCTGCCTGGCGCTCACTGTGCCTCCACAGACCTTCGGAAGCACTCGGGCTCCGGATCTGGCTCACAGTGACCCGACTCTCCCGATCTCCCCAGTAGCTCAGTACTCCCACTCTCCTCAGTACCCCCTCTCTCCCCAGTACCCCAACTCTCCCACTCTCCCAAGTACCCCAGAACTCCCACTCTCCCCAGTACCCCGGTGCATAAAAGGAGGCACTCACACAGCGACAGGTCACAGGTGAGTGGCCCCTGATGCCTGCTCCCTGCGGGCCACTCTGGGGCCTGTGGGTCCGGGTGGGGGTGCTGGCCTCCCGGGCTGGGGTCCAAAACACCCCGACCCCAATACGATGACCGTGAGCAGCTCCTGCAGCCCTTCCACAGCCCCACGGGGTGAGGGCGGCCCCCTAAGGCCCTGTCCAGGGAAGGAGGCTGCCGTCGGAGTTCAGCAGCTTCCCCGGGACCCGCGCTTCCCTGTAAGGCCTGTGCTATGCAGGGAGACCCAATACAGGACCTTTCCAGCCCATCCTAGATGCATGGACCCTGACAGGGATGACACCCCCCCCCGGCCCCACCCTGTGGTGAGGGGAGGATGGTCAGGGCCTGCTGGGTCCCCCTGGCCGGTGAGCAGGCATGCTCTTCATGCACTGGAATGCGGGCAGAGTCCCTCGTGCTCCCCCCAGGCCCCCCTCAGGCTATTCACACATCGTTGCCCTCGGGGTGGGGAGTTTGGTCGCACTCTTGCTGGTATCAGGTTTTAATTTTGATGAAGTCCAGTTTGTTGCTTTCTCCCCTTGGTTGTTGTGCTTGTGGAATCTAAGAGAAACCTTTGATCTCCCCCGGGCTGGGAGACATCACCCCGAGCATCAGATCCACAGTTCGCCAGAGCCTCCTGGGTCCCCTGCCCGTGTGCTCCTGATACTGGGGTGGGAGCGCTCTGTGATCCCAGCGTGAGGGCGTGTCCTGGGACAGTGGCTGGGAAGGTGGACTGTAGGTGGGCGAGTGACAGACAGGAAGTGAGGGCCCGTGTGTGATGTTCCAGCCCAGCCTGTGCCCCTCAGGGCTATGGGGTTGTCTCCGGCTATGGGGTTGTCTCCGGCTCTGGGCAGACGGAGGGGGACCTGCCCACCGGGAGCACCTGGACGCATGTGTCCTCAGAAGGTTTTCATGCGCCGTCATTCTTGGATGTGTTTGGATTGCAGCACCATGCAGGAGGACTCAGAGAACCTACTGGCCTGGCAAGGGGCCAATATCGTGGCCCAGTACCATCAGGTGAGGCCCAGAAGGGACCATAGGCAATACACACCCACGACAGGGGAGACCATACCTGCAAGAGCAGGGGAGGCCCAGGAGAGGATCAGAGCCAAAGATGAGTCGGGTCAGCCCAGACAAGGACCATAATCACCAGGAACAAGTGAGACCCTGGGGATGGTCCTGGTGTCAGTAGCAACTAAGGGTCCATCCTGGATCCTAGTCATTGGTAGCTGAGGTCCAGGTCCACCTCACCAGGTCCAGGTGAGGTGAAGGTGGAGACCACAGTCACCAGGTCCAGGTGAAGCCAAGGTGGGGACTACAGTAGCCGGGCCCACATGATGCCCAGATGGGAACTGGGCTCAGGTGAGGCCCAGTTGGGGGACTAGAGTCACCAGGTCTGGGTGAGGCCCAGGTGGGAACCACAGTCACCAGGTGCAAGTGAGGCCCAGGTGGGAATCGCCTTGAGAGAAATGCAAACTCTTCTCACTGTAGCATTCCAGCTGTTCTCTCTTTAAATCTCAGGCCGAATTCATAAGTTTTCAGGATGATTTGAAAGTTAGCTAGGTCATTTGGTGGGGACAGGTGCCGTGGGGACCCTAGTCTTCGGCTGTCTTGCCCCTCTGACAGGAATATTTTTAGCAGTGAACAGTAAAGTCTGTTTATTAAAAGTTGTTATTAATTTGTGCAAACAAATTTCTGTAGGCTTCAAGCAACTGTGAATCACACATATCCACACTGGCTAGAAAATTTTTTTAACCTGAGTTTCTAGATCATTTTCATTATGTGAGTGATTTCTTTCCAAAACTAATTACCAAAGGAAGTAGGGCAATGTGACAAGAGAAATAGCCAAACGACATGAGAAAAAAGAAACCAACAAAAAAACGCTAAGCATTTTTCTTGGGACCAGAGAAATCCTGATCGTGTAAGGTGTTTTCACCCTGCCCTGAGAAACACCAATTCCCTGACTCAGATGCTTCAGGAGAGAACTGGGTTTCTGATCCAGTAAATCGTGACTGCCTCTGGCACTTGGTTCCCACAGCTGTGGATGTGGCCTCAGACCAGCTTGGTGGTTTCCAGACTGCATTTGGAGGAATTGGAAGGGCTCTGAACATGCACCTTAGGGGCAGTCTGGGATCCATACCCTACAGCTTTTAATTGATATGTACACCAACTCACATAAAACTTTGCTAAAAAGAAGTCGAATTGTGTGTTTTAAGAAGACTTGAAAAAGGGCAGCCTGGGAGGCTCAGCTGTTTAGCACTGCCTTCTGCCCAGGGCGTGATCCTGGAGACCCAGGATGGAGTCCCAATTTGGGCTCCCTGCATGGAGCCTGCCCCTCCCTCTGCCTGTGTCTCTGCCTCTCTCTCTCTCTCTCTCTCTCTCTCTCTCTCACGAATAAATAAATAAAATATATTTTTAACAAGTATATTGCAGGGCAGCCCCGGTGGCTCAGCGATTTAGCGCTGCCTTCAGCCCAATGTGGGATGCTAGAGATGCAGGATGGAGTCCCACGTCAGGCTCCCTGCATGGAGCCTGCTTCTCCCTCTGTCTGTGTCTCTGCCTCTCTATCCCCCCCCTCAATAAATAAATAAATAAATAAATAAATAAATAAATAAATAAATAAATAAATAATAAAATGAAAAAGTATACTGCAGCTATATTGGTAGCTATATTAATAAAATGTGGTGTTTTTACATTTTATGGTGACTGGACCTAGCATGTCTTTACATTGACAGCCATCGCTTCTAGTCCTCATGACAGTGTTGCGGGACAGGCAGTATTATTTCCTTTTTATAGATGAAATTGATGACCTCAAGCACATGCGGTTCCTTCCCTTTTTTTATGTTCAGAATATCCAAGCTATAAGTGAGTAAATTGCAAGAAACACACTTCCGTGATCAACACCTCTACTTTCCTCACATGATTTTAATATTTTTCTCAATTCTGAACTCCTTATCTATCTTACTACTCCTTTTCAAATAACTTAGGATACATTTTCCCAGGACTTGTTGAGAGAACCAGTCCCTGGATTAATGTCTCTCCCTAAGTATGAATCAGTGACCTGAAACAGACCCAGCCTACACAGATTCTCCTATTTATTCAACACCCATCCGTTCCAAAAAGAAGTCTATTTGGCCTTCTATATGGCAGGTACAGAGACAGGCTCCGTCCCCACCAGGTTTTGATCTATGTCCCAGAGTACTACCTGCAGTCTTAATGCTGATTTCTGAGGGCAAAACAAGCAAGTCCACAGTTCTCCTTCATACTTCCCCAGCAGACCCTTGGGTTCTCTCCACAGAGTTGAACTGTTACTGAGTCATTGATTGTGTAGGTCAGTCAGAGAGCAGCACTGCCATCCAAAACCAAAAGGAGGAAAAAGGAGTTTGGAAGTAATTGGGTCTCACAAATCGTGGGGAGGGAATATTGAAACTGTGACAATGTTTCTTAGTGTACCTTTTCTCAGAGCCACATCTCTCCTGTTCTTGACTGAGGGACAGGAGAGTCTAGGTAGGGAGAAATAGGTAGGGGGCTACAGATTCAGGCTCACAAAGATCCTAAGGATGCTGAGATGTAAGGAAACCAGAAATAAAGAAACAAACGAGACCACCCTGCCCTAGGTATGGGTGGAGAGGGTCTTTTTTAGGACAGTCCTCTGTGCCCAACAAAGAATAACCAGACTCTAAAAAGAAGTAAACCATTAAAGATGTTATCACTAGTCCTTACTCAAACCAAGACATCCCAAGAATGAGAAGGCCACAAGCTCCCTGATCAGTTCTAAATGAAAAACTGTCAGTGGAGGCCCATGTGGGCAACCCAGCCTGGGCCCCTCCCACTCCTGAGAGCTTTCTCGGTATCCTTGCTTAATAAACTCCTGTCGCTTTACTCACTCTTCTTTGTCCACCAGATTCATTCTTCGACTCCGTGAGACAAGAACCTGACTTTCTCACTTCATTCCGCCTGCTGCACTTCTCTCACCCAAGCTGCCTGGGAAATTACTTCATTGGCTTAATCCCATCTCACTCTCCTCCTGCCTCATATCCTTTGGATTTTTCACCACCAAAGGCCAATGAACCAAGAGGTGCAGGGAGGGAGAGAAGACCCAGGTGATAGGGGGAACTAAGGCCAAAGAAATATAGATTAAAATTACATCTGCTTTTTTTTAAAAAAAGATTTTGTTTATTTACTCATGAGAGACACAGAGAGAGAGAGAGAGAGACAGAGAGACAGAGAGGCAGAGACAGAGACAAAGGGAGAAGCAGGCTCCCTGTGGGAAGCCTAATGTGGGACCCCATCCTAGGACCCCAGGATCATGCCTTGAGCCAAAGGCAGATGCTCAACCACTGAGCCACCCAGACATCCCTACGATTACATTTCCTAACAAACTTGCAGTCCATAAACAAATACTTGAAACCGACAGAGTGGGACATTCTTCAAAGAATTCACAGCTGCCTGGATGTTAATGCTTTGCTAGAGGCCAAAAGCAACATTTGTTTGCTGATAGCCAGACCTCCAGGATCCTGTAAATCTTTCATGTGTGAAAATCCTTTTGGAAACTTCTTTTATCTCTAGAGTCCCCACCCCACACAGCTACTTAAAAGTTTATAACCAAGGCTCCTCATGATCCTGGTGAAGCTCTTCATGCCCAGGGGTCCTGTCCCCATACTTTATTTTTTTTAATTTTTTTTTTATTTATGATAGTCACACAGAAAGAGAGAGAGAGGGAGAGACACAGGCAGAGGGAGAATCAGGCTCCATGCACTGGGAGCCCGATGTGGGATTCGATCCCAGGTCTCCAGGATCGGGCCCTGGGCCAAAGGCAGGCGCCAAACCGCTGAGCCACCCAGGGATCCCCTGTCCCCATACTTTAATAAAAACGCCTTTTTGCATGGAAAATGTCTCAAGGATTCTCTCTTGACCACTGGCTCCTGGCCCACAGTACATCACAGGTACATCTCTGAGTTAATTGCATCAGCACATCAGGAAAGTACAGAAGATTTTTGCCTATCTTCTTGTATGACACATTCCGGAGGGGGACATTCCCATCTGTTCGATCTGGGTTTTTCTCTTCCTGGGATATATAGCTAGCTAGCTAGGTAGATGATAGAGGGATAGATCTACTGATAGATCAATCCCAGGAACATAAATAGATGTTTATATAAACAAACATATAAACATAAATCTATGTTTCCACTTAATATATTTATTATTAAATGTATTACTGATAATATAATATTATTACCTATAAACAGAACTATATATTTATATTTAAATATGCAAAATAAATATTTCTATATCTAATTTCTATACGTCCATATATAGATCTCCCTATAGAGATAGAGACAAAATGGTTAGAAATAGATGTGTGCAGAAAGAGAGAGAAATAGATATAGACCTATAAATATGGAGAGGATCTTCTTTCAAATTCTATCCAACGACCTTCCTCACAGGCACAGGCAAACACAGGCAAACGCACACACACATACTCAAGAGCCTTCTGGTATGTGGCCATGACAGGAAATAACACCCCTTGAGATGCCATCTCTTCTCCAACTTAAAGGTACCAGCCATTTCTCCAAAGAAGACCTACACAGAGCGAGCAAGCACATGAAAAAATGCTCCACGTCACTTTTCATCAGGGAGATAGAAATCAAAACCACAACGAGATACCACCTCACACCAGTGAGAAAGGGGGAAATTAACAGGACGGGAAACAACAAATGTGGGAGAGGATGTGGAGAAAGTGGAACCCTCTTGCATTGTTGGTGGGAATGTGAACTGGTGCAGCCACTCTGGAAAACAGTGTAGAGGTCCTCAAAAAGCTGGAAATGAAGTTATACTACAACCCATCAATTGCACTACTGGGTATTTACCCCAAAGACACAGATGTAGTGAAATGACTGGACACCTGCACCCCAATGTTCACAACGGCAATGTTAATAGCCAAACTGTGGAAGGAGCCTTGATGTCCTTCAACAGATGAATGGATAAAGAAGATGTGGTCTATATATACAACGTATTATTATTTAGCCATCTGCAAGGATAAATACCTACCATTTTCATGGACATGGAACTGGAGGGTATTATGCTGAATAAAATAAGCCATGTGGAGAAAGAATTACCATACGGTTTCACTCTTATGTCAAATGTAAGAAAGAGTGAAGAGGATCAAAAGGGAGAGGAAGGAAACTGAGTGGAGAAAATTGAGAGAGGCAGTGTTGTCCCCAAGATTGTGAATCCGAGAAACCACCGAGGAGCCGACACCGATGCAAACACACGAGGTTTATTTACAAGCTCAAGCTTGGGTCCAAGTGTACCCAACACAGCAGAGAAGGGACTTGGACCCTGAAACTAAGAGGCGTAGCAGCTTTATAGGGGCCAGTGGCCCATGGGATATGCAGAAAGTTGCACAGTCATGTCGGTCCACACGCAGGTGGCCGATTGAATTACATCTTACCCTATAGTATCCATTTGAGCTGGCCTAGTACTTTGGTCAGAATCGGCGCGCAGTTTTGGTGGGCACAAAGCAGGGTTACATGGTTATGAGCTGATTTCTGATTAGGATGTGCCCAGCGGCTTGACTAGGGTGGGGCAGCGCCTTAAGCAATAAGCAGGTTATGTGGGGGTCATACTGGAGGTGGCAGGTGTAACACAAAATGGAATCAGTCCTGCTCTGCTTGTCCAGGGGTAGGGGATTTTTGTTAAATTTCCTGGGTCTCACAGAAGATAAACTATGAGAGACTCCTAACTCGAGGAAACAAAGGATTGTGGAAGGGGGGTGGGTGGGAGGATAGTGTAACTGGGGGACAGGCATTAAGGAGGGCATGTGATGTGATGAGCACTGGGTATTATACTACATGTTGACAAATTGAATTTAAATAAAAATTTTTTTTAATTTAAATTTAAATTGAATAAAAGGTACTGGATGGCTCAGCCGTCCTCAGCAATTCATTTATGAAATGGCCTTCAGAAGATCATAAAAAAGTTATGAATGTGAATGGAAAATGACCTGAAACTCTTTCCCAGTTCAAATAAATAAGTATTCTGAAAAGCAAATCAAAGTTCCAGAATGGAAAAATGCAAAAAACGAGGGAGAGGGAGAAAGAGAAATGAATTCACTTTTTGTGATATTTATTAGTGATGGTCCAATAATGACAAATCCGTGATTGTCATTAAAAACAAAGAGTTAATGAACGGTATGGAAACCAATCCCCTCAACTAACAGATAAGGAAACTGAGAAGACAAGAGAAGTAATGCACACTGCTCAGGGTCACACGGGTGGCAAGGGGCAAAGCCAAGACTCGATTCTGGTCCAGAGTTCTTTAAACGACCACAAAACGTTAACGTCACAGCTTCAGGCTCATCTAGAATTAGTGTCACTTTAGCTCAGTAAAACATTCAAGCAAAGTAGTCTTTCTTCTGCCAGCTAGTTACATTTCATGAAGCACCCTAAAAGGGATTCGAATTATGTCTCCATGTGCGTCATCAGAATATTGCCTGATGAATTAATTAAACAAAGGTATTCCCCGAAAAAAACCTCAGCCGTGAGACCTTGCCTACCCTTTCACTTTCCAAGTCTTCATGCTTCTATATCTAATTGCCTATATTGTCATAGAAGCCAACCTTACTCAGATTAAGTTTGTCCAAGCCGAGAACTGAAGTGCCAGTTTTAATATTTTTAAAACTCAATTTAAAAATAGTTAAACAGAGAATTTCACATGGCAAACACTGATATTTACATCATCTACTCTTATAACTAACAGAAGGGGTAATCCTGAAACCTAGATGCAGTCGTACCTTTATATGAAAGTATAAAAGCAGAAAGAGTAACCCAAAATTGTCTATTTCACAAAAGCCTATCTAAACTAGTTATGTTCAATGGTGTCCGTCTTGATGCAACAATCTCTAGGAAGACCTTTTTCAGACCTAGCTCCACCACCAATAAGCATGTGAACTTGGACAATCCAATCCTCCGGAACTCTCAGTTTCTTTCCTGTGCCTCAGAAGAGAGGACCAGAGCTGATGATCCCTCAGTTCCCTCTCAGACCTAAAATGCTGCTGTGGGGTCCTAAACACTCTATACTGAGCACAAAAAGACGGGGGATCGTATATATACTCAAATGCTAAAATATAAAACTAACTCTGAGCATAGATCCTGAGTATTTTAGGGTTCTCTCCTATGGCGATAGAAAATCCCCAAATCTATATCCCTTTTTATCACAAGCGGTGGGTATATGGGTCCAAGCCACTAGAAATAATAAATATGTGTATCAGAACAGCCATCTGCCCTCATGCTCGCTGCTTTTCAAAGCAAAGCCCTCAAAGAACTCCATTATTATTTTCTGAAGGTACCGGTTAACATGTAGAATCCTAACCTGCCCCTTCCTTTAACCTAAAAAAAATTAAAATGTTGGCTGGCCATATTACAGCCTCCAGGTTATTCTTTTGCACACTAACATTTGAGAACCACTGGCTAGGCACCAAGGAGAATTGATTTACCTTAAAATAGCAAAATTTGAAATCCTATGTCCTTTCCTGTTTTCAGATCATAATAAATAAAGAAATGAAACAGTGAAGAGAGAGGGAAGGAGGCAAAGATAGGGATGGGGACAGAAACAAAGTGCCAATCAAAAATGAGATTTACATAAAGTTTGTCTTTCAAAAATTTATGAACAGACAAAAGACTCCATAATGATGTTAATGTTAAATATGTTAAAGGGACATAGGTGTCAACTGGAAGAGCTCCTGTGGCCAGAGCGGAGACAGTATAAGCAACAAAATAAGTAGTGTTGGATTATAACCCAAAGCGTGAAATAAATATCCATGAATCTATACTAATATTAAAAATTGTAAAAGAAAGAAAGAGGGGCACCTGGGTGGCTCAGTCAGTTAAGCTTCTGCCTTAGGCTCAGATCATGATCCAGGTCCCAAGGCAGGCTCCCTGTTCAGCAGGGAACCTGCTTCTCCATCTCCCTCTGCCCCTCTCGCTCATGCTTTTTCTCTCCTCTCTCTCTCAAAGAAATAAATAACATCTTTGAAAAAGAAACAAACCAACCAACAAACACAGAAGAAAGAGAAATCTCCCATGTAGAAGAATTTCAAACAATTTGTGCAGACATTCCACCCTCAGGTTGATGAGCATAGCTTCCCACTCTTATGTGTGGAATACACATAGTAACTTCCTTCTACAAAATATATTATGAAAAGTTAAAATAATAATAATAATAATATAATAATAATAATAAAGAATCACTTTACTATGGAGAAAGCTGAAAAACACTACCTCAGCAAGATGATCAGATCGATACCAAGACTGATAAATCATGTTGATAGTATCAATCCTTTATATGATATAATAAAAATGGCAGTATATCTCTGTATATAATCCACAATCACAGTTCAATCATGAGATAAACAACAGACATGTCCCAACTGAGGGAAATTTTACGAAATACTCTACTTCTCACAGTGTTCCAGTTCAACAACAACAAGGAAAGGCTGAAAGACTGTCACAATCCAGAGGAGCCTAAGAAAACATGAGGACAAGTGTAATGTGATGTGAGGGATGGTAACTTAGCAAAAACTAAGGAAATCTGAATAAAGTATGGTCTTTGGGTAATGTGAATATTTTAATATTGATTCATTAGCTACTATTTGTACTGTACTAATATAAGATATCGATAATTGGAGAAATTGAGTGCGAGTGCATGAGAATTATCTGTACTATCTTCTCAATTTCCCTATAAAACTATTTTTCTATCATGATTTTTTCTAATCAATAAGATTTATTTTGAAAATTGACTTAAATGAATCAGGCTCCAAGTGTGAAGACATTTTAAGAATAGTTTAATTAATTTTTGCCTTATTCTTAAAGAGTTCCTTCGATGGGAACAAAGTAAGAATTTTATATCAGAAGGAAAGAAAAACACTTATGAACACGTATAATGCCTCCTCAACCTGAAAAGCAGGAAAGGATAATAAATAGCAAAAATCAGATAAAAATACTTCTTTTATATTAGACACCATATTGCAAGTGCATTTCAAATTAGCAATGCATAACATTTATTTCCTTGACATTTGTCTTCCAAAGGTTCACAGTGCTTCAGTGTCAGTTAAAAAATGATTCATGTGAAATTTTTATTAAACCAAATTTACTGGGAAATTACTGCCCAGATAATACTTTATTTTGATTTTATTGAGGTCCTTCCTAATCACTGAGCCTTTTAGTTAGAGCTTTCAACTATAGCAAATGCCTTAGAAGGCCAATTTTTAAGTTGCTATTATAATACCCTAATGGAATCACGTATCGTTTTCCTTCACTCAGAAATGGAACACAGTAGGCACCTGATAAAATACTGAATGAGTGAATGGATAAAATTGCTTTTTATCATTTCATTCAGCAATTTCATTCTTATCTTTGTCCATTTCATGTTCTTTCTTTTTTTAATTTTTATTTATTTATGATAGTCACAGAGAGAGAGAGAGAGAGAGAGGCAGAGACATAGGCAGAGGGAGAAGCAGGCTCCATGCACTGGGAGCCTCACATGGGATTTGATCCCAGGTCTCCAGGATCGCGCCCTGGGCCAAAGGCAGGCGCTAAACCACTGCGCCACCCAGGGATCCCCCATTTCATGTTCTAATCTTTATCAACATCAACTCAAGAAGGTTAGGGATCCATTAATTTATTAAGTATTTGGTGCATACCTACTGTGTGCAAGGTGCTAGGAATACCAAGTTAACCAGACATAGATGCAGTCCCTATCTCCCTCCAGGCCATGCTGGTGGGAGACAGATACTAACCAAAAAGTGACAGAAAGACAACTAAACAAGATTATAGTAGCCAATATAAAGGTAAATATACAGCTTACTACAAGTACATATATAAGAAGGCTTAGTCTAACTGGGGCCTCAGAGAAGATGACCAGAAGAAGCAACATTTATATTAAGACTTAGAGAAAGGAGAAGGTAAGTGGTAGAAGGAGAATATTATGAGGAAATGGAAGGTTTCTGCCTCTGAATTGTAGGGCTCTGGGCATGTCCCTTGAGCTTAGGCTCTGAACCTACTTCTTTCTCTGCAAAACTGTGACAGTAATAATGCCTGTGCCATAGAGCTCTAATGAGTAAAGAGTTGGACTTTATTTGTACAATACCTAGAACATTAGTAAGTACTTAATAAATATTTTCTGGTGGCCATAACAGCCTGGAGCCAGGCTTCCTGAGTTCCAATCCACTTAACTAGCTGTTTGACCTTGGACAAGACGTTTTCCTTCCTCTCCTTTAGTTGGCCCATCAAGATAACAGTATCTGCCCATAGGGTTGTTGGAGGATCCCATGAGTTCTTTTATGTGAAGCATGACACAATTCTTGGCACATAATATGTGCCATATGAATGTTAACTTATATTAGCAATAAAGAAATCCTACAACAGTCCAATGAGGTGTTTAGAAATTATTCTATAGCTTTTAAGGGAATTGAGATTCAAAAAGAACCTAAGTGCCTGTCCGTGTTTACTTAGCTAACCAGTTCCATTATCTGAAACCCAACACACAATTTCTGATTCTAACCTCACTTCAAGAGGCCTCCTCAAGCCCGAGGAAAAATTGCCTTCTTGGGATCTCAGGGAAGAATCCTTAACATATTAATAGGACCATTGGTAATAATGTCTCTCAGTTCTTTCCAAATCCATAAAGATGCATTTCCTGATGAGTGACTGAGCTGTGAAGAAAGAGATGAGAAACCCTCATCCCTCTGAATTACTTGTGTCAGAATATTTCAACCATAGTACTACGGATAGTAAATTATCCTTATTAACAGGAAATACGTCTGAGATTGGAATCTGAGCAATCAGATGGGCAGAGAAAAAACGCTTTGACTCGCTCTTCATCTTTTAAAGACAAAGGAGAGCTTTTCTATGTACAAAGCAGTTGTCAAGATAGCCTTAGGGAATGAGAGTCTGCAGCATCGAATCCCCTGCACAGCCAGGACGCCCGCGCTCCAGGTCTTCCTGAT
Organism: Nyctereutes procyonoides; assembly: GCF_905146905.1. NCBI lineage: Eukaryota > Metazoa > Chordata > Mammalia > Carnivora > Canidae > Nyctereutes > Nyctereutes procyonoides. Next base: position 266,751 of record NW_026575103.1, read on the forward strand.
CCCAAATCCCTGGGCCTGTCCCCCAACACTCGCTGCCATGCTGAGGTCATTTGCAATTGCTCTCTTAGGAGCTCCGGGGAAGGGGGAACGAGCTAGATAGGATGGGACGGACGCGTGGAGGCCGAGAAAATTAAGGCCATTCCACTTTAAGTTCAACGTTAGCACAGTCCAGCCATCCCACGCCCCTGAGAAGAAGAGCTGAAATTTACATTACTTCAGTTACAGCAAATAAACAAAAGTTTACAGCTTAATGTCCTAGAAAGCCCCACATGAGCATAAGAACTGAGCCCAGGCCAAGGGCAGGAAGCCCCTATTAGAATGAGAACAGAGCTCAATGCCCTTGAAGGCCCCATATCAAAATGTAAACAGAACTTGAGGAATTGCTCCAGCCCTTCTGGAGGTCCCTGAGACCAGCCCTTAAAACTAAGCTAAAAGCCACCTCGGGGTCCAAGTCCCTGCTCCGCTGTGTCAGGTATACTTGGACACAAGCTCGAGCTTGTAAATAAACCCTCGTGTGTTTGCATCGGTGTCGGCTTCTCGGTGGTTTCTCGGATTCGCAATCTTGGGCACAACAGTCTGAGATAAAAAAAACAAAACCAAAAGAAGCTCAGACGCAGGCAGAGTGAACGCAGGGTTCTGAGAGAAGCGGCGGAGACCCGGGGCTTGGGGGCTCTTCTGTGGAGGCCCCTGCAGACTGGGGGGGCGGGATGCTCAGCCTCAGAGCCAGAGGACCCAGCGTCCCCACCCGCATCCCGCCCATCAGCGCCCAGTGTCAGGGAGCAGCACAGCGCCACCCGCTGGAGGCCAGAGGCGCTGACGCTCACCCCGCCTCTGACCCCACAGGTACATCTCCCAGGCAGCTGCGCACCTGACAATCAGCGCCAGGCCCATCCCCAGACCCCGCACAGACCACTCGCTGCCACCAAGTTGTCGGACCACAGAGGCTGCAGAGCTTCAGCTCTGCCTGGAAGTGGGTCTAGCTTCCTTTGTACTTTGTGCTTTATTTTCATTTATTTTCTTCGATTCTTTTTTATTAATTGCTTTCTTTTAATTTTTATGTATGTACCTTATATATTTCTTATTTTTACTTTCATGGTACTTTAATTGTGTTTCTATTTTGGGATTTAGAATCTTTTAACAAGCAGGCCAAAATAATCTGGTGTTTTTTGGGGAGGGCAGTTGTTATTGTTTTTCTTGGTTTTTCTTTTTCTTCCTTCTTTCTTTTCTGGAAAACATAATGAGATGGAGAAATTCACCTCCATACAATAACATGAGGTAGTACTCACAGCCAGGAAGTTCATCAATACACATATATGATGTCTAACTACAGTTTAAAACAATGATTATAAAGATAGCAGCTGGGCTGGAAAAAGAGCACAGAAGAAAACTAGAGAATCCCTTACTGTAGAAATAAAAGAACTAAAATCTAGTCAGGCCAACGTTAAAAATGCTATAACTGAGATGCAGTCCCAAGTGGAAGCCTTAAAAACAAGAAAGGTTATGGACCACAGAGGCAGACTGAGGGAACTCAGCCACTTATTAAAACAATAACATTCATATCATAGGAGACTCAGAAGATGAAGAGAGAGAAAAGGGGGCAGAAGTTTTATTTGAACGAATTATGTAAACTTCTATAACCTGAGGAAGGACACAGACACTGAAATCGAGAGACAGAGAACTCCCAATAAATTCAACAGAAGCTGACCATCACCCAGGCACATCAGAGTCAAAGTCACAAAATACACAGACAAGAATCCTGAAAGCAGTGGAGGTGGGGCTTGGGGGGGTAGTCCTTAACCTACAAGGGAGGATGAATCAGTTTGCAGCAGATCTGTCCACAAACTTGGCAAGCCAGAAGGAAGTGGAAGGAAATATTCAATATGCTGAATGGGAAAAGTATGCAGCCAAGAATTCTTTGTTTTTTTTTAAGAATAATCATCAAAATTTATTTAATCTCCCTAGGAAGAAATTAAAAATTTCTGAACATAAAATGCCATTTTCCTCCATCATAATAGCAAAAATTTATTTTATGTTTTTAAATTTTTTTAATTGGAGTTCAATTTGTAAGAATTCTTTCTTCAGCAAGGGTGTCATTCAGCATAGAAGGAGAGATAAAGAGTTTCCCAGACAGGAAAAATATAAAGGAGTTCATGACCACTAAACCAGTCCAGTAAGGAATTTTAAGAGGGACTCTTCTAGTGGGGGAAAAAAAGAGACCAAAAGCAACAAAGACTAGAAAGGACCAGAGAACGTCACCAGAAACACCAACTCTACTGGTAACACAAAGGCACTTAGTTCATATCTTTCAATAATCACTCTGAATGCTGATAGACTGAATGCTCCAATCAAAGATATAGGGTATCAGAGTGGCTTAAAAACATGATCCGGGATGCCTGGGTGGCTCAGGGGTTGAGCCTCTGCCTTTGACTCAGGGTGTGATCCTGGAGTCTGGGATCGAGTCCCATATTGGGCTCCTGGTGGGGAGCCTGCTTCTCTCTCTGCCTAATTTTCTGCTCCTCTCTCTCTCTCTCTCTCTCTCTCTGTCTCACTCTCTCATAAATAAAATCGATTATTAAAAAAAACAAGATCCATCTGTATGCTGCCTACAAGATGCTCACCTTAGACCTATAGACACCAGCAGATTGAAAGTAGGGGATGGAAAACCATCTATCACGCTAATGGACATCAAAAGAAAGCTGGAGGACCCGTACTTATATCAGACAAACTAGATTTGAAACCAAACCCTGGGGGACACCTGGTGGCTCAGTGGTTGAGCATCTGCCTTTGGCTCAGGGTGTGATCCTGGGATCCCAGGATCGAGTCCCACATCGGCCTCCTTTGGGAGCCTGCCTCTCCCTCTGCCTATGTTTCTGCCTCTGCTTCTCTGTGTATCTCTCATGAATAAATAAATAAAAGATTTAAATTTAAAAAAAGAAAGAACAAATACTGTAAGAAGAGATGAAGAAGGGCATTATTTCATAATTAAAAAGACTCTCTATCAACATCAAACATCTAAATATTTATGCTGCCAACATGGGAGTACCTAAATATAGAAACCAATTAACAACAAACATACAGGAACTCACTGATAATAATACAATGACAGGGGACTTTAACACCCACTGATGGCAATGGACCGATCGTCTATGCAGGAAATCAACAGGGGAACAGGAATAGCCTTGACACACTGGACCACAGGGACTCAACAGAGATAGTCAGAACATTTCATCCTAAAGCAGAATACCCATTCCTTTCAAGTGCACATGGGACATTCTCCAGAACAGATCATATCATGGGCCACGAATCAGCCCTCAACAGGTACAACAGGTACAAGAAGGTTGATATCACACCCTGTACATTTTCGGACCACGACGCTATGAAACTCGAAGTCGACAGGAAGAAAAAATTTGGACAGACCAAAAATACGTGGAGATTATGAACATCCTACTAGAGAATGAATGGAGCAACCAGGACATTAAAGAGAGAAATTTAAAACAAATGAAAATGAAAACATGTTTCTCCAGACCTCTAGGATGTAGCAAAGGCAGTCCTAAGAGGGAAGTACATAGCAATACAGGCCTACCTCAAGAAACAAGAAGTCTCCAATACACAACCTAACCCTACACCTAAAGGAGCTGGAAAAGGAATAGCAAACAAAGCCTAAAGGTTACAGAAGAAGGGAAAAAATAAAGATGAGGGCAGAAATAAACAATACAGAAACAACCAAACAGTAGAATGGAATAACAAAACTAAGAGCTGGTTCTTCAAAATAATTAATAAAATGGATCAAGCCCTAGCCAGCCTCATCAACGAGAAAAGAGAAAAGACCTAAATAAATAAAATCACAAGATGAGAGAAGAGAGATCACAATCAACACCAGAAAAATAAGACAATTATAAGGGAATAGTCATGAAAGATTATACGCTAACAAACTGGGAGACCTGGAAGAAATGGACAAATCCCTAGAAATGTGCAAACGAGCAAAACTGAAATAGGAAGAAATAGAAAATGTGAACAGACCCATAACTAGCAAAGGAATTGAATCAGCAAGGCACCTGGGTGCCTCAGTGGTTGAGCATCTGCTTTGGCTCAGGTCATGATCCCGGGGTCCGGGGGATCAAGTCCCACATCAGGCTCCCCGCATGGAGCCTCATTTTCCCTCTGCCTATACCTTTGCCTCTCTGTGTCTCTCATGAATAAATAAATAAAATCTTTAAAAAAGAAAAATATAAAAGATGAGAAAGGACCCAAATAAAATCACAAATGAGAAAAAGAAATAAGAACCAACACTAGAAAAAAAAAACCCAACACTAGAGAAATACAAACGATTATAAGAGAACATTATGAAAAATTATATGCCAGCAACCTAGAACCTGGAAGAAATAGATCAATTCCTAGAAATATATAACATAGCAAAAATGAAAAAGGAAGAAATAAGAAACTTGAACAGACAGATAACCAGCAAAGAAATTGAATCAGCAATCAAGAATCTCCCAACAGGAGATGCTTAGATCAATAGAACAGAATGGAAAGCCGAAACAAGATACAAACCTATAACTCTATGATCGATTAATCTTCAACAGAGCAGGAAAGAATATCCAATGGCAAAAAGACAGTCTCTTCAACAAACCCTAACCCTGACCCCAGGATAAGAACAAATGGTGTTGGGAAAACCAGGCAGCCACATGCAGAAGAATGAAACTGGACCACTTTCTTACACCATGTATATAAAAAATAAATTCAAAGTGGATTAAAGACCTAAATGTGAGACCTGAAACCATAAAAAGAAGAAAAGATAGGCAGCACCGTCTTTGACATTGGCCATTGGATCTTCTTTCTAGATATGCCTCTGAGGCAAGGGAAACAAAAGCAAAAATACTCTTGGGACTTCATCAAATTGAAAAGCTGTCCGCAAAGTGAAGGAAACAACCAAAGCTCAAAGGCAACATACAAAATGAGAGGAGATATTTGTAAACAACACATCCAATAAAGAGTTAGTATCCAAAATATATAAAGCAAATATAAATGTCAGCATCCGAAACACAAATTATCCAACTGCAGATGGGCAGAAGACATGAATGGACTTTGTCTCTGACAAGACATCCAGATGGCCGCCAGACACACAGGAAAGACACTCAGCGTCACCCATCATCAGGGAAATGCAAACCAAAACCGCAATGAGATGTCACCTGACAGCCGTCAGAATGGCTAAAATTAAGAACACAAGAAACAACAGGTGTTGGTGAGGCTATGGAGAAGGGGGAGCCCCCTTACACTCCTGGTGGGCATGTGAACAGGTGCAGTCACTGTGGAAAACAGTGTGGAGGGTCCTCAAGAAGTTAAAAATAGAGCTACCCTACGATTCCAAAATTGCACAGCTAGGTATTTACCCCGAGGATACAAAAGTAGTTTAGTAGATTCGAAGTGGGACACGCAGCCCAGGGTTTGTAGCAGCGTTATCAACAACAGCCAAACTGTGCATACAGCCCAGATGTCCATCGGCAGACGAATGGGCAGAGACGATGTGGTTAATATACACACTGCGACATCACTCGGTCATCAGAAGGGATGAAATGAAGCCATTTACAATGACGTGGGAGAAGTGGAAAGGACTTATGCTAAATGAACTCAGCTCAGAGAAGACAGATACCAAATACCATACAATTGCATTCACATGTGAATTTTAAGAAACCAAACAAACTGGCAAAGGGGCGGGGGGGGGGTATGAGAGAAGCAAACCAAGAAACACACTCTTAACCACAGAGAATAAACTAATAAATACCAGAGCAAGGTGGGGGGATGGGGAATCAGGGGATGGGGATAGTGGAGGGCACCTGTGACCAGTACCAGGCGTTGTATCCAAGGGTTGAATCACTATGTGGTAAACCTGAAGCTATATCATACTGTGTTTACAAACAGGAATTCAAGTAAAACTTTAAAATGATAATTGGTGGTATTGATGAAACATGTGCGCACAAGAGGTAAAATCAGAAAGGCAACTGAAAATCCAAATAAAGAGTATTTAGAGCCACAAATCCCCTCCTCAGCTCAGCTCAGGAGAAGCCTGCCATGTCTATTCTGACCCCAGCAGAAGCCTGGATTTTGATTCTCTGGGGAGGCCACTGACTTGGTGGAGTCAGGCTATCTTTGAATCCAAAACCTAAATAGGGTGCATAAAACTAAACTGCTGAAGATACTAGGAGTCCCAGTGCAGGCACATGCCAAGACCCAAACTCTAACCGTACACAGACATAACCCTAACCCTACACTTAATCCTAATGTTAACCTAACCCTTAAACAAGACCTATCACTAATCGAAAACCAAACACAAACCCCAAGACCGAAACACATTCACTGAACCTTCCTGCCAACCCTGGCCCTAACTCCTAAACCTATTCTAAACCCTTAACCCTGACCCCTACCTTAAATCTAACCCTAACCCTAACCTCTAACCCTAACCTTAACTTAATGTACTCAAATCCTATTCCTAACCCTACACTGTACCCTAACCCTAACCCTCTAATACTAACCCTATCTCATACCCCAAACTGTACCCTAACCCGTACCCAAAAACTAACCCCTAACCCACTCCATAACCCTATCTCTTACCTTTTTTCAAAACCGTACCCTGACCCTGACCTGACCTTAACCCCTAACCAAACACTAACCCTAAGCCTAGCCCTAACCCCTATCCTAACCCTAACCCTCGCCCTAACCCTAAACCTAGTCCCTAAATTTAACCCTAACACCCTAACCCTCACACCCTAACCCCTAACCCTAACTGCAAACCTAAGCCCAACCCTAACTCTAACCATAACCCTAACCCCAACTCCTAACCTCCTGCCCTAATCCCTAAAGCCTAAACCTAACTCTAACTCTAAATCCTGTCCCTAACCCTAACCCTAACCCCTTTTCCTAATCCCTAACCCCCATCCTAACTCCTAACCACTGACCCTTACCCTTATCCCTCACCCTAACCTCTAATCTGTAACCATAAGCATAATCACGAACCCCTAACATCTCACCTAACCCTAACCACCGACTGCCTCCCCTCCCCTGACCCTACCATTCATTCTACCCATTCACTTACCCTGTGCTTCTGAGGAGTCCCTTCTGATGTGGACGTGGCCCCCAACGGCGCCTCCAGAGTCCTCCAGGGGGTCCTGAGGAAGCCGGGCTCCTGTGAGTGCGGACGTGGCCCCACGTGTTCCTGAGTCATAGTCAGCGGGTCCTGAGGACGCCGGGTCTCCTGTCACCGTGGACTATGCCTCACATCCTCGGGAAGCCTCACAGCAGGTCCTCAGGAGGCCGGGGGCTCCTGTCAGCCTGGACATGGCCCCACGTCCCCCAAAAACTCACCGCAGGTCCTGAGGAGACTGTGGGCTCCTGTCAGCATAGACGCAGCCCCATATGAACTGAAGCCAAAGTGGAGGTCCTGAGGAGGATGGGGGTCCTGACAGTGTTGACGTGGCCCCACATTTTCCTCAAGCCTCACCATAAGTCCTGAGGAGGCTGGGGGCTCCTGTCGGTGTGGATGCGGCACCCACATCTTTCTTAGGCCTCACCACAGCCCTGACAAGGCTGGGGTCTTCTGTCCGCATGGACGCATCCCCATATTTCCCGAAGTCTACCCCGGGGGTCCTGAGGAAAATAGCGTCCTGCAGTGTGGACGTGGCCCCATGTCCTCCCCGAAGCCTCCACCGCGGGTCCTGAGGAGCCCGGGAGCTCCTGCCAGAGTGGACGCGGCGCCACATCTTCCTGAAGCCTCCCCGCGGGTCCGGAGGAGACCAGGGCTTCTGACAGTGTGATGCGCAGCCCAATATCTCCCTGAAGACTCCCCGCGGGTCCTGAGGAGGCTGCGGCTCATCAGCATGGACACGGCCCCACGTCCTCCTCAGGCCTCCCAAGCACAGGCAGGCTCCTCTTAGTGCAGGCTGACGAGGCTTACTGCGCATGCGCGCTCCTTGGGCGAGGCCTGGGTCGGGCGCCCCCTGCGGGACGCTTAGGCACTGCAGGAGGCCGTTCAGGAGGCGGCATCCCCGAGCCAGGGCGCACCTGCCTCCTTCCAGGCTCCAGCTGAGGCCTGTGAGCTTCGGAAACGTCTCACTGAAACGGAAGCCAACACCCGGCTTCCCCAGAAATACTTAAGGACAAGGAATTGGAGCCCACAGGACGCAAATGAAATGTGGACAAGACTTTTACCGTGTCCTACAAAACTCACTCAACCCTCTTCCACTGTGGGCGGGACCGCGGGCTGGTGCAGCTGCCCTGGAAACAGTGTGGAGGTTCCTCAGGAAGTTACAAATAGAGCCGCCCTGCGACCAGCAGGTGCACGGCCTGGAGCTCACTCCCAAGATACAGATGCAGTGACACTCCGGGACACCTGCACCCCAAAGTCCACGGCAGTCGGGTCCACAGCAGCCACACTGTGGGAGGAGCCTCGGTGCCCTCGGGCAGATGATGGATAAAGAGGATGGGAGATAGATGATGGTCATAGATGATAGATAGATAGATGATAGATAGATAGATAGATAGATAGATAGATAGATAGATAGGAATGGTACTCAGCTATCAAAGAGAAGGAAATCTTGCCATTTGCAATGACGTGGATAGAACTAGATGGATCATGTTAAGTGAAATAAATCAGTCAGGAAAGAGAATGACCTTATGGTGTCATTCATAGGTGGAATTAAAGAAGCAAAGCAGATGGACATCTGTGAAGGGAAGGAAAAACAAAAGATGAAAACAGAGATGGAGGAAAAGAGACTCAATCACAGGAAACAAACTGAGGGTCGCTGGAGGGCAGGGGGGGAGTGGAGGGACAGGGTAACTGGTAGACCGGCATGAAGGAGGGCACGTGATGTCATGAGCCCTGGTGTTATCTCCAACTCGTGAATCCCTGAATTCTACCTCTGAAAGTATAATACACTATACTGTTAATTAATTGGGTTTAAATTAAATTAAGTTTAAAAATCAGTTGACTGTATCAGAGTGCATTTTCTTCCAGGCTCTCTATTCTGCTCCTTCAGCCTATGCCAGAACCACACTCCTGTGGGTTTGGTTTGTTTAAGTAGGCTCCATGCCTTGTCCACAGCCCAGCACAGGCTTAGAACTTATGACCCGAAGATCAAGACCAGGGGTGAGGTCAGGAGTCAGATGCTTAACCGATGGAGCCAGCCGAAGGCCCGAGAACCACACTGCTTTATCCTGTGTCTCTGTGACATCGTTTGAAATAGGAAAGTGCTGCGTCCAGCTCTGTCCTGCTTCTCCAACACTGATTTGCTGTCCAGGGTCATTTGTGGGGGCGGACAAATGTTAGGAGTGCTTTTTCTATTTCGAAAATCAGCCACCATGATTTTGATAGGAAATGACATTGGAACTGCGGGTGGCTTCTGGAACTGTGGACATTTTAACAAGATGAAGGCTCCAACCCCACGAGCCCAGGATGTCCTCCCAAAGTCTTGTAATTTTCAGTGTACAAGTCTTACAGTCCCTTGGTTCAGTCGAATTATTTTGTTCTTTTGGTTGCTCCTGATAAGGGAGTCATGGCCTGAATTTCCTTTCTGAGTGCTCATTGTCGGGACACAGCAAGGCTACTGAGCTCTGTTCATTTGGTGTCCCACAACTTTACGGAATTCACTCATTAGTTCTAACAGTTTTTGGTGGAGTCTCTCGGGTTTCCTGTTTCTAATACCACATCTTCAGCAAATAGGGACAGTGTGACGTCCCCCTTACAGGTGTGGAACCTTTTCTGTTTCCTGTCTGTTGACTACGGTAGGACTTCCAGTGCTGAGAGGGGACTTCCTTGGCTTGTTCCTGCTCTTAGGAGAGACGATTTCAAGTTTTCACCCTTGAGGATGATGTCAGCTGCGGGCCTTCCTACATGGCCTTTATTCTGTTGATACACGTTTCCTCAAAACCCACTATGCCA
>NW_026575104.1:0-173453 GCF_905146905.1 Nyctereutes procyonoides
ATTTTTTTAATAAATTAATTTTTATTGGTGTTCAATTTACCAACATACAGAATAACACCCAGTGCTCATCCCATCAAGTGTCCCCCTCAGTGCCTGTCACCCATTCACCCCCACCCCCCGCCCTCCTCCCCTTCCACCACCCCTAGTTCGTTACCCAGAGTTAGGAGTCTTTATGTTCTGTGTCCCTTTCTGATATTTCCCACACATTTCTTCTCCCTTCCCTTATATTCCCTTTCACTATTATTCATATTCCCCAAATGAATGAGAACATACACTGTTTGTCCTTCTCCGATTGACTTACTTCACTCAGCATAATACCCTCCAGTTCCATCCACTTTGAAGCAAATGGTGGGTATTTGTCTTTTCTAATGGCTGAGTAATATTCCATTGTATACATAAACCACATCTTCTTTATCCATTCATCTTTCGATGGACACCGAGGCTCCTTCCACAGTTTGGCCATTGTGGACATGGCTGCTAGAAACATCGGGGTGCAGGTGTCCCAGCGTTTCATTGCATCTGAATCTTTGGGGTAAATCCCTAACAGTGCAATTGCTGGGTCATAGGGCAGGTCTATTTTTAACTCTTTGAGGAACCTCCACACAGTTTTCCAGAGTGGCTGCACCAGTTCACATTCCCACCAACAGTGTAAGAGTGTTCCCTTTTCTCCGCATCCTCTCCAACATTTGTTGTTTCCTGCCTTGTTAATTTTCCCCATTCTCACTGGTGTGAGGTGGTATCTCATTGTGGTTTTGATTTGTATTTCCCTGATGGCAAGTGATGCAGAGCATTTTCTCATGTGCATGTTGGCCATGTCTAGGTCTTCCTCTGTGAGATTTCTCTTCATGTCCTTTGCCCATTTCATGATTGGATTGTTTGTTTCTTTGCTGTTGAGTTTAATAAGTTCTTTATAGATCTTGGAAACTAGCCCTTTATCTGATATGTTATTTGCAAATATCTTCTCCCATTCTGTAGGTTGTCTTTTAGTTCTGTTGACTGTATCCTTTGCTGTGCAAAAGCTTCTTATCTTGATGAAGTCCCAATAGTTCAATTTTGCTTTTGTTTCTTTTGCTTTCGTGGATGTATCTTGCAAGAAGTTACTGTGGCCGAGTTCAAAAAGGGTGTTGCCTGTGTTCTCCTCTAGGATTTTGATGGAATCTTGTCTCACATTTAGATCTTTCATCCATTTTGAGTTTATCTTTGTGTATGGTGTAAGAGAGTGGTCTAGTTTCATTCTTCTGCATGTGGATGTCCAATTTTCCCAGCACCATTTATTGAAGAGACTGTCTTTCTTCCAGTGGATCATCTTTCCTCCTTTATCGAATATTAGTTGACCATAAAGTTCAGGGTCCACTTCTGGGTTCTCTATTCTGTTCCATTGATCTATGTGTCTGTTTTTTGTGCCAGTACCACACTGTCTTGATGACCACAGCTTTGTAGTACAACCTGAAATCTGGCATTGTGATGCCCCCAGATATGGCTTTCTTTTTTAAAATTCCCCTGGCTATTCGGGGTCTTTTCTGATTCCACACAAATCTTAAAATAATTTGTTCTAACTCTCTGAAGAAAGTCCTTGTATTTTGATAGGGATTGCATTACACGTGTAAATTGCCCTGGGTAACATTGACATTTTCACAATATTAATTCTGCCAATCCATGAGCATGGAATATTTTTCTATCTCTTTGTGTCTTCCTCAATTTCTTTCAGAAGTGTTCTATAGTTTTTAGGGTATAGATCCTTTACCTCTTTGGTTAGGTTTATTCCTAGGTATCTTATGCTTTTGGGTGCAATTGTAAACGGGATTGACTCCTTAATTTCTCTTTCTTCAGTCTCATTGTTAGTGTATAGGAATGCCATTGATTTCTGGGCATTGATTTTGTATCCTACCACGCTTACCAAATTGCTGTATGAGTTCTAGCAATCTTGGGGTGGAGGCTTTTGGGTTTTCTATGTAGAGTATCATGTCATCGGTGAAGAGGGAGAGTTTGACTTCTTCTTTGCCAATTTGAATGCCTTTAATGTCTTTTTGTTGTCTGATTGATGAGGCTAGGACTTCCAATACTATGTTGAATAGCAGTGGTGAGAGTGGACATCCCTGTCTTGTTCCTGATCTTAGGGGAAAGGCTCCCAGTGCTTCCCCATTGAGAATGATATTTGCTGTGGGCTTTTCGTAGATGGCTTTTAAGATGTCGAGGAAAGTTCCCTCTATCCCTACACTCTGAAGAGTTTTGATCAGGAATGGATGCTGTATTTTGTCAAATGCTTTCTCTGCATCTAATGAGAGGATCATATGGTTCTTGGTTTTTCTCTTGCTGATATGATGAATCACACTGATTGTTTTACGAGTGTTGAACCAGCCTTGTGTCCTGGGGATAAATCCTACTTGGTCATGGTGAATAATTTTCTTAATGTGTTGTTGGATCCTATTGGCTAGTATCTTGTTGAGAATTTTTGCATCCATGTTCATCAGGGATATTGGTCTGTAATTCTCCTTTTTGGTGGGGTCTTTGTCTGGTTTTGGAATTAAGGTGATGCTGGCCTCATAGAATGAATTTGGAAGTACTCCATCTCTTTCTATCTTTCCAAACAGCTTTAGTAGAATAGGTATGATTTCTTCTTTAAACGTTTGATAGAATTCCCCTGGGAAGCCATCTGGCCCTGGACTCTTGTGTCTTGGGAGGTTTTTGATGACTTCTTCAATTTCCTTCCTGGTTGTTGGCCTGTTCAGGTTTTCTATTTCTTCCTGTTCCAGTTTTGGTAGTTTGTGGCTTTCCAGGAATGTGTCCATTTCTTCTAGATTGCCTAATTTATTGGCATAGAGCTGTTCATAATATGTTTTTAAAATCGTTTGTATTTCCTTGGTGTTGGTAGTGATCTCTCCTTTCTCATTCATGATTTTATTAATTTGAGTCTTCTCTCTCTTCTTTTTAATAAGGTTGGCTAATGGTTTATCTATCTTATTAATTCTTTCAAAGAACCAACTCCTGGTTCTATTGATCTGTTCCACAGTTCTTCTGGTCTCAATTTCATTGAGTTCTTCTCGAATTTTAATTAACTCTCTTCTTCTCCTGGGCATCGGGTCCATTTCCTGTTTTTTCTCTAGCTCCTTTATGTGTAAGGTTAGCTTTTGTATTTGAGTTCTTTCCAGTTTTTGAATGGATGGTTGTATTGCGATGTATTTCCCCCTCAGGACTGCTTTTGCTGCATCCCAAAGATTTTGAACAGTTGTATCTTCATTCTCATTAGTTTCCATGAATCTTTTTAATTCCTTAATTTCCTGGTTGACCCTTTTATCTTTTAGCAGGATGGTCCTTAACCTCCACGTGTTTGATGTCCTTCCAAACTTCTTCTTGTGATTGAGTTCTAATTTCAAGGCGTTATGATCTGAGAATATGCAGGGGACGATCCCAATCTTTTGGTATCGGTTCAGACCTGATTTGTGACCCAGTATGTGGTCTATTCTGGAGAAAGTTCCATGTGCACTTGAGAAGAATGTGTATTCAGTTGAGTTTGGATGTAAAGTTCTGTAGATATCTGCGAAATCTATCTGGTCCAGTGTATCATTTAAAGCTCTCGTTTCTTTGGAGATGTTGTGCTTAGAAGACCTATCGAGGGTAGAAAGAGATAGATTGAAGTCACCAAGTATAAGTGTATTATTATCTAAGTATTTCTTCACTTTGGTTAATAATTCGTTTAAGTATTTGGCAGCTCCCACATTCGGGGCATATATATTGAGGATTTTTAAGTCCTCTTGCTGGATAGATCCTTTAAGTATGATATAGTGTCCCTCTTTGTCTCTCGCTACAGTCTTCGGGTAAATTTTAATTTTTCTAGTCTCTTTAGTAATCTACTGATACATATTTACTTTGCTCACCATTTGAAGAACAGGTTCTCCATGAGTGAAGGCTGTAGATGTGTCTCTGCTATTTCTGAGAGCCTGGAAGGCTGTCACCATTCAGATGGGCCCAACACACACACCTAGTCTTCCCAAATCCTGAGTCATTTCATTTGCAAAGTCAGCCATGAGATCAAAGATAAACCCACACTTATGTTTTTAAAATCAACATTGACCAGTAAGCAATCCTTAGAGCATTATGGACTAGGAGGGGGAAAAATCTATTGAGATGAAAGTTTCTATAAAGAGAAATTCATATATGCAGAATTCTCCTGTGTATATACACAGTAAGAGTGTATAGCAGGATGATGTAAAAAACTATAAACTATATGATGAACTCAAGATGCAAAACACATTCATGTAAATACATGTTTATGTAGCAAAACAAACTAGGAACCACTAGAGTGAGAAAGATGTAACACATTTAAAAAAACTTTTTTGTCATTATATAATTAATTCCATATCTTCTTTTATTTCTCGACATACATATTTCTATTTATTGCTGGTAGTTTTAGAGAAAGTTGCCTCTGGTATTTTAATTGACTGTGAATTATGAATATGAATATATTCTTTGAATATGAATTGAATTATTATTTTCCATTCATAATGCAAGATTCTTAACTCATTCTCTTTATTTCATGCAATATTCTTCAAGTCTGAGTCTTCAAAGAAAACTTCACATGAACCAGAATATATTTTCTAATTTCTGTGGCCAAATTAAAATATATGACATAATTTTACACCTAATGTTAGATGATATTCTTCTACACAGTTTTCAGAGAGACTATATGGTATTTGGTAAATATCAGAAGTCACCTGTAAGTTTTACTGCAATGAAAATCAATGGGAAAAGTCTTGTATTTTTCCAACTTTATTCATATATAATTGACATATACCATTTGGAAGTTTAAGATGTACAACATGCTGATTTGATCGTTGTATATATGGCAAAATGATTGCCACTAGAAAATTAGTTAACACATTCATCGTCTCACAAATTACCTTCTTTTGATGGTCAGAATACTTAAGATCTATTTTCTTAATAATTTTCAAGTATACAACATAGTGTTGTTAACTATAGTCATCATTCTGTCTACTAGATTCCTAGAACTTATGAATCTTAGAACTGGAAGTTTATAATCCTTGACCAATACCATTTCCCCTGCCCCCAGCCCCTGGCAAGCACCAGTCTACTATCTGTTTCTCTGAGTTTGGCTTTTTTAAGATTATGCATGTAAAGGAGATCATACAATATTTGTCTTTTCTTTGATTTATTTCACTTAGCATAATGCCCTTAGATTCATCCACATTGTTGACAATGGCAGGATTTCCTTTCTATTTTTGGCTGAATAATATGGCTGATCTATTCTATATCTATATAGAGATATAAAATCACATTGTCCTTATTTCTTTATCTATTCATTGTTGATGTACACTTAGGTTTCCATGTCTTGGCTATTATGAATAATAATGGCAATGAACATGGGTGCAGACAACTCTCGGAGACAGTGATTTCATTTTCTTATATATTTCTGGATATATACCCAGAAATGGGATTGCTGGATCCTATGGAAGTTCCATTTTTGACTTTTTGAAGAACTTCAATACTGGTTTTCTGAATGGCTATACCGATTTGCATTCCCATCAATGCTGCACAAAGGTTCCATAACATCACCAGTACTTGTTTTCTCTTGCCTTTTGATAACAGACATTCTAACAGGTGTGAGATGTCATCTCATTGGGGTTGTAATTTGCATTTTCCTGATGTTCAGTGATGTTGAGCTCCTTTTCATGGACCTGTTGGCCATTTATGTCTTCTTTAGAGAAATGTCTATTCAGATCCTTTGCCTGTTTTTTAATTATTTGTTTTTCTGCTATTGAGTTGATGAGTTCTTCCATATTTTGGATATTATCACTTATCAGATATATGGTTTGCAAATATTTTCTCTATACTGTGTTGCCTTTTTGTTTTGTTTGTATTGCTGCACCGAAGCCTTCTAGTTTGATGTGGTTCCACTTGTTGATTTTTCCTTTTGCTGCTTATGTTTTTGTTTTCATATTCAAAAAATCACTGCCAAGACCAAAGTTGGGAAGCTCTACCCTGTGTTTTCTTCTAAAGTTGTATAGTTTCAGGTCTTACATTTAAGAACTTGATCTACCACAAACTAATTTTTCTGACTGGTGTTAAGATAGGGGTCCAATTTCATTCCTTTGCATATAATATATCCTGTTCTCTCAACACCATTTATTGAAGAAACTACCCTTTCCCCATTGAGTATTCTTGGATTTCTAGTCAAATATTAGTTGACTGTATATGTGTAGGTTTATTTCTGGGCTCTCAATTCTGTTCCATTAGTCTATGTTTGCCGATATCTGTTTTCATCTATGTCTTTTTTTTTTTTGCCAATACCATACTATTTTGATTATAATAGTTTTGTAATATAATTTGAAACCAGGAGGTGTGATACCTCCAGCTTTGTTCTTTCTCAGGATTGCTTTGGCTATTAGGGGACTTTGTTGTTACATATAATTCATAGGATTATTTTTTTTTCTATTTCTGTGAAATATGTTATTGAAATTTTGATAGAGATTCCATTGACTCTATAAATAGCTTTGGGCAGTATGGACATTGGATATATGATTATTAATTCATCTCCTGTTTATAGCTCTTAAAGTTTTATTTGACTTTTCATTATATATATATATATATTTTTATATTATAAGCAATGATAGAACTCTTTCAGTTTGCTTGTCTTTCCCACTTGACAGTTGAAACACTCTGTTTTTTATATATCCACTTTTATATAAATCTTTACATATATTTTTTTTTTGAGAGAGAGAGAGAGAGAGAGAGAGAGAAGGAGAGAGAAAAAGGGGGAAGAGGTGGAGGCAGAAGGGGAGAGAGAAACCCAAGCAGGCTCCATGCCCAGCACAGAGCCCAACAAAGGGCTCAGTCTCACGACCCTGAGATCATGACTTGAGCTGAAATCAAGAATTAGATGTTTAACCAACAAAGTCACCTAGGTACCCCAACTCACTTTTATATTCTTAAAAAGTTAAGCTGCACTTAGTATATATTAGGACCTCAACTTATATAGGTTTAATAAATAAATGAATGAATGAATTCATTACTCTCATGTTGAGCATATTTAACTGATAAACTCTGTTGAGCATATTTAACTGAATGCTTAGTGAGATAGAGATAGATCTAATGAAAGATATAGAGTGAAAGAAATTGTACTCTATGATACACTGATTTGAGTATGAAGAGCATATAAATAACAGAAATCTGTTCACAGTACCATTAAGTATGAGAATATTTCTTGGTTATACATGCACACAAAACCTCCTGAAAATGGGAAGTACTTGAGCAATTTAGTAAATACATATGTGATTTGCCTGGGTATGTCTATATTGAAAGTGGAAGTAAGTAGGATACTACCAGTTTAATCTTAAGAACAGAATGATTTACCATGGCTTGCAAAAGCAAACTCAAGAATATGCATTTTGCATTAGCATAGTTTATGTTCACCTTGATGATATAATTTTAAGGCCTTGTAATACCCCCCTCATAGAAATATCCCTCCAAGAGCTTATCACTGATGCCCAACATTCCACTGTTGTCAGATAATCCCTTTAGGTTACTAAATTACCTTTGAAATGTGTATACTCTTGAGAAATTATTTTAATAACTACAAGACATTTCAAGTGAGAGATATAATGATGACAGCTATGGAGAATACAGGAGAGAAGAAGAAAAGTAATTTGTGCCTGAGAATGAGGAATCAATGGCAGTACTATCTGTCACCAGATTCCATAGGCCAGAGGAGACCATGGGTCTATGTGCTACCTTAATAAATGCGACCCTTGGTGCTCACCTTTAGTATTAATGATTCACCGATTGCAAAAGAGAAGTACATGCTGATCCCTCACAAATCCCTAGCTCCAGTTCCAACCTCTCTCCCAAACTGTAGGTGCCTTCTGATGCTCTTCAGGATACCTCTATTGGGATGAGGTACAGATAGGTCAGACTCAAACTTCCTTCAACAAACTTTGCATTTCGAATATCTATTACACATTATTACAACGCTTTTTATGTAACATTTGCTTAATAAATATTTATTGAATGAATGAATATAGGACTTTTGTTTAAATTAATCAGCTTGGACCAGAGGTTATTTTTGGATGACATGTGAACCTGCTAAATCATAGATTGCCAAATCCAGAGAAGATTTCAACAATCATCTAATTCAGCCCCTGCCTTTCACTTGTGAGGAAACTGTGCACTTGGAGGCAAGTAAATTTCATCAGGTGGCAGACATGGGAATAGAATGTGGATCTTTTGACTCTAAATCACAAGTACTTTCAAATCTTAATTTGACACAGTCATTTGGATCATTCATTGCCTAATTAGTTTCTGGTTTAATCCTTCCTTCATACCCAAAAGCATTATTCAGCTTCACAGCTAATTTATATCAATATCAACTTAGGTTATTAATCCCTTTGCTGATTTTAGATTCAATTTATATCATGAAGTCTCATTTTTTACACTATTTCCCTTTTCAGAAAAAGCACAACTGAAATTATTCAAAATGGCCCTTAGCTAACGATACAATTTTTGAATCTTCCCAAAAATATGCTCAATTTAAATGGTACCAATTTCATCTCAATGCACAGAAGTCCTTGTCACTTTGTAAAATATCTTGTGCAGTGGGAATCGCTTTTTAAAAAGGTCAAAAATCTTTAGGGTTTAGTGAATCAATACCATCTATTGAGGGATGAACTAGTGCTTGCCTATTCATGACAGAAGATGGACACATTATTAAAAGCAATATGAGATGTCTCTAGGAGAGTGGTGACACATTGTAATTTCATGTAGAACTGGATACAAGCTTGCTACCCTTGAACAGACAGATAAAGAGATGAAATGTTAGCCTAAGAATTTTGGAGAACAGGAAGCCTGAGGCCAATGGCAAGAGAGGATAAGTGTCATAAAAGAAAGCCATTAAAAACTCACTTTGTAACCTGCGATCACTTCTTCTCTTGAAGCAATCAAACGTTCCAAGCATATGCTGGTGCCATGCTCTGTGAACGCTGAGGTAGTCATTTCGGTGAACTGTGAAAAACATATTGATGAAATATATAAGTAGAAGTATAAATGGTTTAAGTATAAATTTATTTATTTATATATAAAAATCAAGTCTAATTTAATCTAACCACAATTCTTAAGTTTAAATTAATTCCTGTTAACTCTGAACAATCTAAGAAAGTTTAGCTTATGGCAGTTTGTCACAAGAGAGTATGTTTAAGTTATTTTTTATTAAAAATAAAACATGAAATTTAATAAAAACATGTTGGAAGTAAAATGTTTGTTTTTACTTTTTTAGTCTATTGTACCCATGGATTATCATTTTAAAACTCTTAAAAAAAAACTCCACCTTCCTTTTTAATTCTTCCCATGGTTATAAACAGTGGTATTTTCCCCAGAGCTAAATTCATGCTTCCATATTCCAACCTAAACCTTAATATTATTAGACAGGTAGGAAATAGAACAATACTTAAAGGTCACTGTCAAAATTTAGGGGTAAGTATTCCTTTATTGTTTACAGTTTGAGGTGCATGGCCTCTCAGATCACATTTTCTGAATGTCAACTCTGTGCACAAGAATTACACTTTGAAGGACACGGGTTGTCTCCTTTCGGGAAAGAATGGAACTGCATCTGTGCCACACAAATAGTATATTAGAATTATAGGCTAAAATTGAATTCAATGAACTTAATTGTAATTATTTTAATGTTCAAATTCCCCCAGCTTTTAGAATCCTAGAAGTCATGGGCTGATAAGACCTCTATGGTTTTCTGCCTTTCTGTAATTTTCCAGCTCCAATGTCCAACTTCTGCTTGGGACACCTTTAGTGATGGGTGGTAATGACTTCTCAAACAGACCCATCCCTCCTCAGACAATCTGCATTTTAGAACTCTCTGCCTTGATTTTTTAAAAAAATTACTGACCAGCGTTGTCTAATTGGTATGATTTTAAATCTCTGAGACACATCAGAAGCCTTTTTTTTTTTTTTAAATTCTGTGCGACCAAGCTGAGATATAACAAAAAGAAAAACTTGGACTTCCTGGAGGATAGGATATATAGTCAACATGATAAAGTATAAATCATGCTAAATGAAGCTAACAGATCTGACCAAACATAGATCCTCCTTCCCCTCCAAATACATAAACAGTCTGGTCATCAGAATACAATTTACACACAAATATCTGGTCTGGTCAATCCAAGGACATCCCCAAGAGACCAAGGAGTCTTGAAGCTTCCCAAGGTCTCTCAATCTCTCCTCCTGAAACAGAAACCTCCACCTCTTCATTATCTCCCAGGAAAGCTATTTAGATGTTGACTAGCAGCCCCATGGAGCTCTCTCATTTCAACCTATGAAATCTCCTTGTTTGAATTTTCTTTTGGTAGGTACAGTCATTTCTTTGCTGTTGAGAAGAATGGAATGATGCATGTTAGCATATGTCCAACCATCACCCTACTTTTAGGATTAACCTCTTCTTTAGGTTTACTGTCTCTCATGTTGCCCATTCTATTTGTCCCCTTCTCCACCCCTGGATAGTAGAGAAGAAGTTCACAGCTTTGGCCCAGCAGGAATGGGAGCGGCAGGAAGCGAGCAGGTGATTAGCAAGTAGGGCAGGATTGCAGAGCCATGGGTTCCAGAGGCTCAGTAGGAACCTACATGGCACAAGAGGGGCAGAGGGTTGTGAGGGCCACAGAGGGAATTGGGGTATGAGGCTTCTACCGTGCTGGTGCTCTTAGAGGGGCTCAGGTTCCCATGGAAAGGCCACAGCATGTGGAGGCTGCAAGGTGGATGGATGGACAAAGAAGCACTCTGTATCAGTGTCTCTGGCAGAACCAGGCTGATACCCTCACACCCACACAGAGACCCCAAAGAAGAGTGTCCCTCCTGCATCCTCAGATGCTGTGTTCACTCTGAAAGAGAAGTGCTCAAAGGGCTAACAATAACAGTATCACAGAGCAGATAGGGAAGGATGCATTTCAGATTGAGAGCCACTGATTTGATGACTGGCAAGGAAGATGAGGTGCAAAGGGATTCAAATTGCCCTCCTTGCCCTGCAGGGTGCCCTTTGTGGAATCTGAACTTCCTGCTGGAGGCCTTATCTCCCACTGAACTTAGGAGGTCAGCACGAGGCCAGAATTGGACAAAATGTGAGCAAGATTTATAAGCAATTGGAGTTAGAAAACGTAATATGAGGAAATATGAGACATTTTACTCTGTTGTTTGAATATATCTTCCTCAAAGAACTGTGCATTTGTTTGATTTTTTGGAACAACATCAACAAATCTTTAATGATAGTGGATAGGTCCATGACAGTTCTGGTTGTAATACATCCAATTCTAGGTTTAAATCTGACTGTAGATTAATCTGTGAATCAACTATAAGTCATAGTGTTACTACGAGAAAATAAGTTTTATGTTTAAAAATCATCAATTTGTGAATAGAATATAGTCCGTTTTTAGCCTGGGGAATGCCTTTCATATCAACTAAATATATGGTTGATATGATTCAAGTGTAAATCAAAGCTACCAGAATACAATAACAATGCAGTAAATACCAAGTTGTTATTCATTAAAATTTGATTTGGGGGAATATCACACATTGTTTTCCAGTAGTGCAGGTTCAAACAAGAACATAATTGTGATGATTGATAGGGGCACCATTAAAACTTCAGAATGACTTTTCTTCATGGAATAAAGGTTCTAAACTTCTCCATAAAATGTTGTTGTTATTCTGAGCAACTGCTGCCACCTTTTAACAGTCTCTAGCCCAGAACAATAAAAGAAAACAATTTTTCAAGAAGTAATAAAACTATATGACAAGTAATAAAGAAAAAAATGCAAAATTCTAAGGTGCTGTATTACTGAATACAGACATTCAAGTTTAAAGCATTAAAAAAAAAAACATGCCATTTCAATAGGTAGAAGCCAAAAAGAAGCACAAATTTAGAAATTAAGACTCAAGCTAAATTCCAAACTCAATATAGAAATTATGGTACATGGATCCTCAAACTGTATAAATGAATTGCACTGTGGTGATGTAGAACATGATGTAGTGAGATAAAACTCATTTGTTCCTACCTGGAATCTGGGAGTTTTACTGCCTCACTTCATCTCTAGACACAACAGGACAGAAGGTGCCCACAACTGATGGTGTACTTCAAAGCAATTTCTAATGTATAAATTTCAGGTATCTAAGCTTTGATTATTAAAAGATATTGGTTTCTTTGTTCTTTTTATTTAAATTAAAAAAAAAAGATTTCTTTATTTGAGAGAGAGAGAGAGAGAGAGCATGCATGAGTGGAGGGAGGGGCAAAGGGAGAGCAGGAAAGAGAAGCAGATCCCTACTGAGTGTGGAGCCCAACATGGGGCTTGATCTTGCCACCCTAAGACAATGACCTGAATCAGAAGTTAGAGTTGGATGCTTAATTGCCTGAGCCACCCAGGTGCCCCTCTTAATTCTTTTTAAAATTTTCTCTAAAAATTTATTTTGAAATTATTTTTCTTAAAATATTTATTTACTTAGAGAGAGAGAGGCAGAGGGAGCAAAGAGAGAGAGAGAGAGAACATGAGAGAGCATGAGCAAGGAGAGGGGCGCAAAGAAGAAGCCAGCTCTCTGCTGAGCAGGGAGTCCAAGGTGGATGTGTGGCTTGATCCCAGGACCCTGGAATCCTGACCTGACCTGAAGGCAGATGCTTTACTGACTGAGACACCAGGTGCCCCTGAAATTCTTTTATATTCATAGGAAATCGGAAAGATAGTACAGAGTGTTTCTGGTACCCTTCACCCAGTTTCCCCCAATGGTTCTATCTCACATAGTTATTACAATATCAAAACCATGAAATTGAAAGTGGTCCATTGTATGTATAGTTTTGTATCATTTTATCACATTTGTAACTTTGTGTAGCCACCACTGCAGTCAAGATATAAAACTACTCCATTACCACAAAGATCTCTCTCTTGCTACTCTGTAGAGTCATACCTGCCTCCTCCTCCCTACCAATCATGAATTGCTTTTCATCTCTATGATTTTGTCATTTGGGGAATGTTATATAAATGGAATCATACAGTGGATGACCTTTGGGTGTGGCTTTTTTTCTCATAATCATGTCCTTGAGATGCATCCTAGTTATGTGTATCAATAGTTTGCTTATTTTTAGTGCTGAGTATTACTTATTCTCACAATGGCTTTTGACTGATTTATATTTTGGTTCTTGGCATGATCTCTCTTGCTCTAATGAGGTGTGGGAAGATTTATCCAGGTATCACTAGCAATTCAGCAGAGTACAACAGCCAGAAGAAACAAAATACTAGGAGAAATGAAGATGTATTTCAAAATCTTCCAGGTTTGGAAGGCAAAAGTTGTTGAAGGCTAAAAAGTCATAGGTAAATATTTAAAATATTGCTTTGAAATTTAGAATTCAAGAAGTGTTAGAAGGAATATTCCATATGATATTTATATAAAGAACAGGGTTGGATTAAACTGTGTTTTATAACAAAGGTTAGTGAGGAGGATCTAATATTTCCCTTAGAAATTACGTATCAAACCGATTCAAGTCACTTGTATTCCTTCGTAGGACACATTTAAATATTTGCACTTTAAAGGAATACATTTCTTTTCATAAATAATATGAACAGAAACATCAGTGGATAAACTCTGAATCTCTTTCAAAATATGCAATTTATAGTTGAGACCTTAGGAATGATACTGAGATCCACTACCCAGTGACAGTATATCCTAACTGCATACTTCAAACGGGTGGGCCCTGTGAATTGGGGTAGGAGAGGGTGGAAGCTTCTACAGATCTAAACCTGTAAACCCTGAGGTTCAGAGGTGGCACAAACCTCACACTAGCTAGTTGTGGTCGCTAGGTTGTTCCTATCTGTGATTGGACAAAGGATGTTGAACACATAGGGTTACTTTCTCTTTTTTTAAAGATTTTATTTATTTATTCATGAGAGACACAGAGAGAGGAGAGACATAGGCAGAGGAGAAGCAGGCTCCCTGCAGGGAGCCTGATGCATGATTTGATCCCAGGACCTTGGGATCATGACCCGAACCAAAGACAGACGCTCAACCACTGAGTCACTCAGATGTCCCAACATCACTGATCTTCTAATAAAATGCTTCAGTCTCCTCCCCTCATAATAAAGATTTATTTATTTATTTATTTATTGAGATATTGAGAGAGAGAGAGAGAGAGAGAGAGAGAGAAAGCACAAGCAGAGGGAGGAACAGAAAGGAGAAGGGCAAGCAGACTCCATGCTGAGAACAGAGCCCAAGACGGGGCTCAAACTCAAGACCCTATGATCATGACCTGAGCAGATCAAGAGTCGTTCGCTCAACCAACTGAGCCACCTAGGTGCCTCTGCTCATCTCACAATAAAATTCATGCTTTGAGTCTTAGCCCATGTATTATTGAGTCCATTCT
This sequence comes from Nyctereutes procyonoides, assembly GCF_905146905.1. Taxonomy (NCBI): domain Eukaryota; kingdom Metazoa; phylum Chordata; class Mammalia; order Carnivora; family Canidae; genus Nyctereutes; species Nyctereutes procyonoides. The sequence goes on from NW_026575104.1 coordinate 14,411, forward strand.
TACTTTCTTACTCTTAAATTAAAACAGACAACTTAGACTTGCCAGATAGCTGAGGAAAACCTCTTTTATTCAAGAGAGAGGGAGAGATTAAACAGATGAAGAAGGGAAAAGGAAACTTGGAGGAAACAGAGGAAATGATTAGAAATACACACAAAGAGGAGATGATTTAAAAAACATCATGAATATCCTGAAAGAACTGAAGGAGCTATTATAACCATGAAACAAGAACAGATGAAACTAAAAATGCTGACATAGGAAACAAAGACCTCAAAATGAAAAAATAAGATAGCAGAAAAAAATAACTCAACAGAAGACACTGTAAAATAAAATTAATTTCCCAGAAAACAGAGCTAAGAAATGGAAAATAGGAGAAATAATAAATGTTAGAGAACTACAGCAGATACATTATATAAATAATAGAAGTTTCAGAAAGAAAACAGAAAATGAAGGGAAAAAATTATCAGGCAATGATTTTTTTTTCAGGCAATGATTTAAAGAATTTTTCCTGATCTGATATACATGAGTTATTAAGCAAATAGTCCCAATGGGTGTCTAGAAAAACTGGCAAAATTTCACCCTAACCAAGGAAAATTATCTAGACATACCAGAACCCTTGGAGGTGGAGGGGTGGGAAATCCAACTAGACATTAAAAGCTGGAGAACAAAATTCTAAAGGAAAATGATTTCCAATCATATAATTCTATACTCAGGCAAGTTATCAACGGAGTATGAAAAAAGTAGGTATTGCTAGATATGTAAGTTCTCAAAAATTTACTAGTAGTGCATCCTATCTTGGGAGATACTGGAAAATATCCTTTATCAAAGTAAGAAAGTAACCCAGGAATGAGGAAGGTATAAAATAAAAAACAATGAAAAAAACTCATTGAGAGGAGAGAAAAGGGAATCTTTAGGAGGGGATGGAGGTTTAGTAAACAACTGGTCCATATGGGAACACCTCAGATAACTCCAGAGGATATTTCTTAAAGAAGATAAAATTGATAGACTACCTTATATATTTGTTATTTACTAAGGAGAGATACAGGATCGCCTGAAAATTTAAGGTTAAATTGATAATTACCTAGAAAATTAGACAAGTATTCAATTATTAACCCAGGAAAAACAAAGAGGTATACAGTGAAGTTGAGTAATCATAGTTTATTGTGCAACTCAGCTGGGAATAGTGCTTACATAGTCCTATCAAAGTAAATGTTGACGAATGATTTATATTATGATTAAACTATAACAAGAGGACATGGAGATGAGGAACAGGCAAGTACAGAGTGGTGGGAGAGAAAATAAAGATTCATCCTCATCCTCTGTAATGGGTATCCTTTTGAAAACACTACAGCTGAATAGTCAAGAATTAGTAAGCATGCTATTTAATAATATCAAAGTAATTTTTTTAAAATGTCAGCTTGGAAAGAATTGAATGTAGCTACCTAAGGAGAGGAGGGAATGGGACAAAGGGGAATTGGTCAGGGAAGTTATTCTCATATAACAATAGTACAGAAATATTTAAGTCTAAAACATAAGCATATAATTTTGATAAAAATAAAAACTTTATTTAAACAAAATGTAGAATTGGGCTCATCTGAGGAATACTCATGTCCAAATTCTGCATGTAATTCTAGGTTTACTGACCTACAGGCCTGATAAGGCCCAGTCTGCTGTTTATCAAGGAAAACAGTGGCATGCATTTTAGGCAGACTAAATAATAATAAATTGATTATTAATCATTAAATTAATTTTAATACATTATTAAATGATTAATTTTAATAATAAATTATTAAAATAATGAAATGATTAAAATGATGAGTCTACAATGTTGGCAGAAGTAAGTACTGAGTGACTCTTTTAAAACTCACATAGAAAAAAAAAAAAAAATAAACTCACATGGACTATCCTTTGCATCCATGTAGCTGGAACCATGCCAACAGTGTGGATAAAAAGAAATGACCTGCCAATAATTAAAGCCCATGGTTCAAAGAACTCCTTGATCAGTTCTTGGGTAAGAACATCTTCCCCAGGCATTTGTTTCTCTTTCTGATTTTCCAATTAGGCTTTTAAATGAAATTTTTTAAAATCAGAAAGCATTGTAAGAACTCAGAAAACAACTTGCTTCCATATAATTGAAAGAATATGCATCTGTCTCAGTTGAGGAGAAACTATGCATGTATCATAAAATCTTCTTCTGGAGTGTGACAATTTCTTGGTAAATCACAAGTTGCAATTTCCTTTGAAGTTAATCATTTAGGAGATAAGATGCTTTTCCGTGATTTCTTGTACTGTCTTAAATTAGTGACTGTGAATATAACTAGGAATTCTTTCAGGTCATTAAGAAACATTTAAATAAATGTTGCTTTTAGAGGAAAATAAAGTCAATAAGTTGGTCAGAAGCATTAGGCCAAAGGGGTAGACTGAGTCCATGTTTAGGTCACTTTGTATATCCTTCTATGCCTAGCCAGTTACTTCAAAGGGAATGAAGTGGAAGGATACAAATGATCAGGACAAACATATCAGTGCTCTTCATGGACTAGGGATGTTCTATTAGAATGTGTGTTCCTATGGAAAAGAGAATAACACTCAGGTCATTGTTATGGCCTTAAATGGGGGTTCTGTTACTTCAGCAAAATTCTGTGCTTATGTACAAACTGCTATTTTATAGTACTGGCCCACTGAAATTTCTGCAAAGCTATTTTTTTGCATTCTATTAAAGCTTAAATTTGTTTATATATAGAGTCCATGTCAAACATTGAGGGCTTTTAAATGTTTATTGATTTATTAATTTTTTTAGTGGGGGAGGGGCAGAGGAAGAGAGAGAACCTGAAGCATGCTACATGCCCAGCACAGAGCTCAATGTAGGACTCAATCTCAGAATCTGGGGATCATGACCTGAGACAAAATCAAGAGTCGGATGCTTAACCAACTATGTCACCCACGTGTCCTGAGGGCTTTTAAAAATCAGATTTATTTATTGCATTAGAAACAGTCTTAAAAAAAAACCAAAGGGTTTACTATTAATACTTGAGCCTGGTAGTCTTTCCACATGGGAAATTACCAATGGGGTTTCTTCTTAAGAAATAAATATTTCTTCTTTTTACACTTGCACACTCAAGTGTAACATATTTTAATTGCAGATTACTACCCTTTTCCCTCACCATAAATTCCTGATCTGTGGGTGTGTTTCTCATGCCACAGACTTTCCTCGGTGGTATGAGGGGAAAGTCCGCCCTTATTATGGCGTATTGGAAACAACGGTCGAATTAGAATCAAGCGGGCTTGCTGTGTGATCCTGGCCAAAACACTTAAGCCTCTCTGGATTTTTAAGAAAATGAAAAGCCACAGACTGAAAAATATATTTTCAAAATAGGTACTTAACAAATCATTTGTGTTAAACATTTAAAACTCTTATACCTCAATAATAATAATATAAAAAACCAATTAAAATTTGCAAAAGATTTGAATGCCACTTCACCAAAAGAAGATGATATTCAAATGACCAAGAAACACATGGAAAAATGTTCATTGACATTCGTCATTATATGGAAATCAAGTTAACTCCATGATAAGACAAAAAACTACATAGTAGGGTTCACCAGAAGGGATATAAAGTGCAAAAAACCACAAGTAATTTGATTTTCATCTAGGACTTCATAGATTTAGGTTTTCTTTCTGAAATCATATTCTCCTCAGAAGAATAGTCAGTGCTCCTTTAGGAAGAACATTTCTATCCATCGTGATACAGAATTTTCCTAAAGAGAACCAAAAAATTGATCTAAAGCAAAAATGTTTCTTCTCTTTAGGGTCTGGTATGTTTTTTTATCCTGGGATTTTCCCAATATAGTTCCCCACATAAATAAACACCCATCTGTCAGAATCTGGATCAAATTCTCCTTGGAATCTTCACCTTAACCCTTCCAATGAGTGAAGGGGGTCAGTGTATTCCAACACTTGGAGGACCCCTGGATGGTCCTCTGGAAGGGAACTGTCAATCCAGAAAATTGATTGAGTGTGCAAGTGTAACTAGAATTTTTCTCTGGTTCACTGCTATATTATTAATCATAAGGTCTATAACTGGCAGCAGGTCTATAACCACCTGATTTCTTCAGGATTCAGGCCAGGGGCAGTGAATGGAGGGTCCTGCCCTAGCTTTGCATTTGCAAAACCTTCAGGCTCATGGTACATGTGTATAATATGTGCAAAGGTTAAAATGTCAAAATGTGTCTTCTCTCTACATAAGATGAGAGACCCTCCCTTATGAAGGAAGCCTACCTGGGAAGAACAAAATCTTTTAAGGATTAACCTATAGGTTAAATTGAGTGTTTCAAGTTTGTTTTTGAACGCTCCTCAAAAGCGTGTGAGGTCTAGATCTGTTTGGAGATGCCGGAGAAGTAAGCATAAGGACAACTCCAGAAATAAACCTGCACCCTCCTCTATTTTTTGATAATTCAGACTCATTACACAATTTACACAGAAGGGGACCAAGGTTCTCACCAAATGTTATAAAAGGGTATAGAAAAGAATAAGAGAAGAGGTGCAATTGGGAAAATAAATTTTAAAAATTGTAAGAACATAAAATGTTGAGAAGAAGTGTCAAACAGATGAGAGTGTGTTACTAACTCTTAATTCCCATAAACATAGGAGAGCTGAGCTCTAATATGAAAGTTAAACATTAAAGCTAAAATTTAAAACTTCAGTTAAAATAGATTGAATTCGAAATAAAGGCTAAGATCAAATCCTAAAAACATTAGTATAGAAGCAGTAAAAAATGTAAGCACAATGATAAAAAGCAATGGCATGGAAACCTTAAACTGTTATTCTAGATGGATTTGAGGAGAAGGAAGAGTTAAGAGCAAAAATTTGAAAGTAAGACAAGAAAACTTAAAGGGGAAAAATGATCATGAGAATATTTAAGATGAAGTAGAGAATAAATCACTTGGGCATATCGCCACCAGAAGTATTCTTCAAACTGGAGTAATTCGACAAGGATTTATAAAATGGTGAACCTCTTAGAAATTCCAGAATGCAATTATAGAAAGATAGTGTGAGCCACTGGATTGCAAATGGCAGGTCAGAGGTGTCACGTGCCCCACCCAGTGTGTGCAGATGGGGCAGAGGGAGGCAGGTGGAGGAGCCACATGGAGGACAGAGGGAGCATCCAGAGTCCTGATGGAAAGCCTGACTTCATGATAACTCTGGATTGATTTTACATTCTGGTGGGCCATGGAAAACCGACTGTAATGCAAATATGTATTTCCTTCCATTTCTCTCTCTATTATATATGCATTCCATTTCTGAGTTCATGCCATGGAAAGAAAAAATTAAAAATAACATAAAGAATACACCTAGAACACGTTTGGGCTCACTCATGCCTCTTTTTCTACTATTCTGCTCTTTTGGAGAACTCTCCTCTAAGCACTAGAGGTTTTAAGACAGAAGAAGTCAATTTCAGACGTCGTGGATTAACAATATTCAAGTAAGTTGAGTTTTTGAGTAAGTGGAGTTTGACGATGAGACATGGAGACACAGCTGTCTGAGATGTGGAGAGAGAGTAAGGGAGAGAGAGAGAAAGAGAAGGGAGGGAGGGAAAGAGAAAGGGAGAGAAAGATAAAGAGAGAGAGAAAAAAAAGAGAAAAGAGAAGAGGAAACAGTAAAATCCTGGAAGAGTTGGGCCAAGGCTTTGGAAGCAAGCTCCATGGGTGCACCTGACGTCTACAAGCAGAGAGGTTTGTTGAAGTAGAAGGAGCAGGGACCCCGTGACAGTTTTCCATCCTTGCTTTCTTCTGTGTTTTGTTCTTAGAGGCTTCTAGGCCTCAGCACCATTTATAGAGACAGGAGGATGAAGGAGTGGGAGGGGGGTGGCCCTGGTTTCTCAAGGTAAACAAACAAACAGGTGGATTTTCTGGCCACGCTGCCTGCGCATTTGGATTCTTCCATTCCTGTATAGAACTTGCTGTAGAGAAGTGATCCCAATCGAAATATCCATACACATGTAGACATTACAAAATCAAGCATCAAAAGCTAAAATATGTTTTTCCCTGAAAACATTAAGCAAAGAAAACACCAAATAACTCTGTTATTAGGACAGCTCTCGGTAAGAAGCAATTAGTGGAGGGCAGCCACGCTCCAGGAGAATTATTTAAATAAGGCTGTCTTGTGTAGTACTGTCTCAAAGAACTGGCATTTTCTGAATTGGCCTGACGAAGTTGTGCAATCCGGGCAGCTGGTGTTCGGTAGCTCTGATCTTTCCCTTCTTTAAAGCTCCTCTGTCCCCCTGGGGTGCTCCATCTGCCTCCACACTGTGTTATGGCACCTACTGCTCTCAGGAGCTCAGGCTATTGCAATCTCTGCCCACCAAATGGGGAATTCTTTTATACTTTTGTATAAAGGAATTAAAAATTACTGTCTCTACTGTGTATTTTAAGACAGCTGTTTTTGTACATAAAACATTGCTTCTGTGCAAGGGCTTTCGCTCACCCACAAGCAGTTGAGCAGAGGGAATTTCAGAAGGCTGGCGCGGGGCGGGGGGGCCCTTCCACTGGTCCTAAAACTATACCTCAAAGAGCCCATTTTGCTAATGATGAAGGCTGGCAATGGGACTTTCATTTTCTGAAAATCAAACAAATAAAAAAATATCAGAGGATACTAAATATAAGTCAATATGCATAAAATATATGTAATCCGTATATACATATTATGTATGGAAAGTATGCATAAAACATATAATACATACATATGATGAAATGTGGATCTTCTAGAAGGTTTGTACACGAGCTTAAATTGAATAAGTTATTTAGTCTCTTCGGGTCATTTTAGTCGATCACAGCATTCTGCAGAGGCAAGGGGCTTTGATGAAGATCTTTCTTTCATTCCGGATTTTTGAGTGCTGTGTTCAATGCCAGCATATACTAAAGCTGCTGGATGCATTCTCAAGTTTGAAATGTCTGTTAAATGTCACAGTAGCAAAATGGTGCTTTGAGGGAGGTACTCTTGAAGCACTTGATACCTAGGAAATAGATATCAAGTCCTCGCCATATAACACGAGAAGTACTAGACTCTTCCAGTGCATTCTCTGCCACAGCCCTTCTAAGGACCTCAGGACTCCCTGCCAGCACCTGCTGTGCCTGAGACACATGGTGGCAGCAAGTCAGCCTCCTGCTGTCTGCGCTATTTGGGGCCACCAGTTGGTTGTAGGGCTCAGAGTGAGGCCGAGCTAAGAATGAGCCACTAGAGCATTGTTTACAGAACAGGACAAACTATATGGAGTGTCTATGAAAATGAAAAGACATTAAAAATGATATTTTATCTGCAAACAAAAAAATTAAGGAAATGGAACTAAGAGAATTTGATCATGAGTGCATACCTCTATTATGTGGGAGTTTGCAGGAAATCTCTCTGCCTGGGGCATATTTGCTTCATTATGTTCCCCTCCATCACCCACGAACTCAGCTCAGCTTCTTATTATATCAATAAGTCAGTGAATCAGATATTTATCTAAGTCTTATTTCAGGGCCAGTGCTGTGCTGGGGACTATGGAGACATTTTAGAAAGTTCAATGATGTATTTATTTCCTTGCTAATGAAATTACAAGCCTGTCAGGGTGAAGAGGGAACCTTCACTAGACTCAGGCTAGATCTTGTTTTGCAAATCAACCTCTGGGAATTTTGTGGCATTTCAGCTGCTCTTCAACGTCTCTTCTCACAATTGTTCCTTGCTCTAAGGGTGATAGGAAAAGGTGCATGTGAAGTTCCCAGAGCCTCTGGTTATCTGTGAAGATAACTGGGGGGAGAGCAGGGACTGGCTTCGTCTCAAAGGCAACTTTGCCTTCTTTGTCTGCTAGGACCTGGGGCTGTTCCCATCACAGTGGAAAGAAACACCAGGGACTGAATCTCCTTTGCTCGCATGCTGGAGACTCGTGAAAAGTGTTGTTGCAATTTCTGATCCTTATTCTGTGTGGCACTTTCACAAAGATCACATTTGGGGGCCCATAAAGTCTCTATTCCTACCTGGCGCTCTAGCCTTCATTGGCTTTAAGGCAGAAGTTCTCGAAGTATGGTTTGTGGATTTCTGAGGGATTCTGGGACCTGTTCCCAGTTATTTTCATAACAACATAAGGTGTGATTTTCCCCTTTTACACCGTTGATATTTGCACCAGTGATGCCAACATCAATGGTTGGCAGTGCTGCTGATGCCTTGGTACAAATCAAATAAGCACCAACTTGTACTTGTATTCTCTACTTCCAGGCACTCAGAGGGGGAAAAGTTAAGAATATCCTGATGAAATAAAAGTATTTATTTCTGATCTGGTAAAATAGTGTCACTCTGCTGTTCACTGTCTCGAAAATACAGCTATTTTCCATAAGATGTTATTTGTGTTACACTTTACTCAGCATTTTCAATATTCTGTGTGCTGAAATGGGAAGTGTACATGTAATACTTCTTGCTGCATACCAAAGCATGAAGGTTGTCTTCAGGATTGAGTTTTTCTAGTCATTTTTTCTCCACACAGTAGCATTTTACTTGAAAGAACAACAGCTGGACAAACTCTGGTCATTGAGACTTGGGAACTTGGCAGACATTTTACTGCAAATGAATGAAGCAAACCTGTCACCTTAAGGAAAATTGATGGAATTTGCTTATTACGACAAAATTTAAGCCTTAAAGCAACAATTAGAATTCTGGAAAATGCTTAACTGCACTGTGCACTGCAGCTTCTAAATCCCTAAAGACCTTTCTGAGAAGATTGGTGGTGATCATAATGAATAAGTTTTTTTTTTTTTTTTGCTATTGTATAATGAAATGAGTCAGTATTAAGAAGATACTATAAAATCCAGAACGGGCAAAAAGATGTATTCAAAAGGCAAGACAGGGAAATGGGTTATTAAGTAACTAAGTATGAAAGGTTCACTGATACAGTTTCGGATTCCACACTGAAACTCACATGTGAAAAGTCACTACTTGTTGAATTTTGGTGTAGTATCAAAGAACAGCAATTATCTGAAAATGATACAAAACATTTATCTTTTCCAATTACATATCTGTGTAAAGTAGATTTTTTCTAACTACTTCAACTAAAATAACAGATTGAATAGAAAAGATATGGTGCACATCAGGGACTTCCGGTTGGTCCCTTCTCTCTCTATAGGTCCCGGTTGGGCCAGATCCTAAGTGTATTAATTCCAGTTTTAGATTGGGAGAGTGGGGAAAAAAAACTACACAATAGGTTTATAGACCCAGTGATCCACTGTGATACCTCATTGGGATAGGATTTCATTTATCCTCTGGCCTCCATAAGCCCCCACTCTTGCAGGCAATATGATGGCCTTTTGGATTCCCAGGTATTGGCGTCAGAGCAGATGGTATATTCAGTAATCCCCAAAATATTGGGTATTTCCCTTTCTCGAGCACACAGTTACTCTGGGATATGCCTAACGTTCCCTTTGGGGAATGATTGGGGCAATACTGATTTTACGCACTTCTAGAAACATTTCAGAGTCCTTTCTGAACATCACCTCCTCATCAATTGATGGGCCCTGGGTCTGTGAACTTGATCAGATTTGGGAACGGAATGAGAGATTACAACCTTCCAGTGTGGTAGCTGACATTAACATTCAAACAATTCTCAATTGTTTCTTAAATAACGTAAATGATTGGTTCCCTAGCTTTTTAATTTTTAATCAGAATATTACACTTGGTCGTAGATCTTTGTGGATCAAAGTACCCCAGTTGCCACTTAAGGCTCATTGCCCATTACAGGACTGCATGCATCGTACCTTGGTCAGTTGAGGACTTCCAGCTAGTCTCTCATTCCAGAATCCTCTCATTCCCACTGATTAACTAGACCTTAGTTCTAGGATAGCCATCATCATATCATCAAAGTGGGCAAGCCATCTGTACTTGTGCATCCTTTATTGTGTTAGCAAAGGGCTTGTTCTCTGGGCCCTCCTGGGAAATATGATCAGATGGCATGTTCTCCAGTATTGTGTAAAAGGTCCATTCGGACATCCCTACACCTCTGAGGTGTTCCCTGGTACTCTGTGAGGGCAATTTCTACAAAATTTCTTACAGGCCAATGTTATGTCCTAACTTTAAGGACCAAACATAAACATATTTAGCCTGGTGATAAGTGTCCTTGTCAATGCATAAAACTCTAAATTCTAATCATGAATCTTTCTATGTCAATACATTATTGCCTGACCAGATTTCAGTCTTTTCTGATTGGATACCCTCAAAAGCCACTCTGTTCCTGTTTGCTACCCATGGAAACTTAGCCAGGCCTCATAACTGAGAAGATGTCTACCTCTCTTAGAGAAAGCACTTTATTTCCCTATCGAGGCTGTTCTAGGTTCCAACCACAATTATTAACCTGGAAGCAATGGGAGTCCATATGGATTGTTCTAAAGGAGGAAGCTACGAGCATCACATAGCAAGACATCTACTTCAGGTAAAGTATTTTCAGCCTGTCCAAGTTAAGGGATACTTCCTTTGCTAACAATGGGGAGATAGTTAATTCTGCTAACCTAAATAGGGTCCAAAAGATCCTGGGCACTCAAAAATCTTAATTTTATATATCCCAAAGCCTCATCTCTTAGATCTATTACTTTCGTATCAGCTGTTGAGCTTATGCATGCAGTCTGTTCTCAGCTCTGTTGCCCTCACAAATATGTCTTGGACATAATTTTCAGCCTTGTTTGTCTCATGAGTCTACAACATAAAGGTGTCTTTTCACACTGCATGGAAGTTTTCTGACTTTCACAGCATGCTTTGAGTTGTAAGTGTACTAATTCTAACCCTGTAAATGTCTTTTTCAAGGATTTTGAAGTAGTTAACAAAAGAGGCCAACTCCACACTCTTAAAATTACTTTTGCCCCATACTGTTCATTGCCACAACTATTGTGTTCCCACTGTGGGCAACTGAGGCTAGACCATCCTGGGACTCTTAAGGAGTTGTGTATAACGAATCTCAAAATTTTCCACTTGATGAACAGAACACAGAGCCAGTTATCCACAGCCATTCTCCCATGGATTTGGACTTGCTGTGCTCTTTGAGCCTCTCACCCCTCCCTAGCAGGGTGCCAGACTCTGGGCAGACACAGAGTATAGTACAGTGGAGACAAAGTGCTGTCCATCATCCATCCTAAGAATGGTGGCAGCATTGGAGGCTGGAGTACACGGTGGAATGAGAGGATACATGATGGGGTACAATGGAGTCCAAAATATGATCTTAACCTTGATGATTTTTCAGTTTTTTTTCCACTTCTGTCTCCTGTGATCTTTCTCTAAAACTGCCTTACCCTGAAATAATTAGCTCCCATCCCTTATTCTCTGATTATTGCAAAGCATTTTTAACCAATATTGCACAGTATAGTACCTCTTGATAATAAAAGGAGAGATAATAAAAAATAAACATATACAAGTTGGCATCAGAAGCTTTTTAGGAAACATCTTTAGACCTCCCTCATGTATTATTTCCAAAGCTATAATTCAGTGAGCTTGACTTTAGTCATTCATAATACTGTAATTTTGAACCTAATAAAAGCCAGGCACTATGCCAGGCACATGAGAGTATGAAACAAGTGTGACCAAAAAAAAGTTTGCAGTGCCGACAATACTGCAAAGCATGAATACAGGGATGCAAGTAAATTATTTCAGAAGAGTATTAAGAGTTCCACCATAAAAAATATGCACATTAGTTTGGGATCACACTGAGGAACCAACATTGGTCCAAAAGGCAGATAGAAGGTTCCATGCAAGAGTTGAAGTTTCAGGTGGATTTTGAAGAATGGGTTGAGTCTGGGTAGATTGAGAAGTAACAACAACATTTGCAAAAGCACAGAAGCATAAAGAAGCTTGCCATGTTCATCATGTGAAGGGTTGAAACAGCATCTCTTGGGGGGGGGGCGGTTATCTGGGGAGGGTAGAAATTTGAGACTTAAATTAAGTATGGTAAGGGATGTTAGAGACAAACTGTAAGAGATCTTGTATAGTAGACCAGGGAGTTCTCTTCTCTTATTGCCAGGAAACAGCAGATTTATATTTTAGTTTCATGATAGGAAGATAAATTCGAAGAGGGTTGGAGCTAGGAGATTATTATGATAAACCAAATAAGAGAAATCTGTGAACTAGGGCATAGGCAGTAGGATCAGGGCCAATGGATGGACTTCTGAGATTTATATGAAATAGAATCAACAGAATTTGTGTAATTGTTGGACTCTCCTGGGTCTCTCTTGTAAGGACTATTGTCTTTATCTTGCTCCCATCTGGGTAGCTCGATATTGATGTAGGAAAGGCAGGAAGAGTCAAAGTTTCTATCTGGATGACTGGTAGACAGTACCATTAATTAAGATAAAATTGTTAAGGTGAAACCTGTATTTGGAGATGATGAAGAAAATGAATATTTTTTCTGGAATGCTGAAGTACAAGTAAGGCAGCCCATATTATGATGCCCAATAAAGACTGTATGCTGTTTCTAGAAGAAGTCACCTACTTCCATGATCTCAGCTACCCACCACATATTAAGACTGCCATATTTTCATGAATAGGACTAGCTGTCCTGAGTTCAAAACAGCATCTCATTTGACTCATCATATACCCAAACTATACTTATTTTTCTCCAAATCCTTTTCCTACCAGTGTTATTTATATTAGAAAATGGTATTACCATTCCATAGTTCATTCATTTTATGTTTATTCAGGAAATATTTACCACCATGTGCCCAGCACTGTTTTAGGACTCTAGAATGCAGTCGGTGATCAAAAGCAAGTAGCTCTCATCGGCAAATGAAGACAATGAACACAAATGCATAATAGGTTAATTGATGAAACAGCTATTAAGAAGAATAAAGCAACTGAGAGTGAGAGGATTATTCTATAGGATGGTCAGGAAAGGTTTCTTAATGAAGTTAGATTTCAGGAGAGCTTTAGGGAAAGGGAAGGGGTACCTTGTGACAAACATGGAATAACTGTGCTATGGTTGCTATGATAAATCACCAAACACTAAGCAACAGTTCTAGAGGTCAGAAGTCCAAAAAGGCTCTTCTGGGGATCAAATCAAGGTGCAGGCAGAGCTGCTTCCTTTCTGGAGGGTGAGAGTGAGTTTGTTCCTTATGATTTCCACTGTTAGACATTGGCCACATTCCTTGGTTTCTTGGTTCTTCTCTCTGTCTCTTATAAGGACCCTTGTGATTATATTGGATCCACCTGAATAATCAATAGTAACCCCCATCTGAGGATCCTTCATGTTATCACATTTGCAAAGAACCTTTGTCAGGTTAGGTGTTCACAGGTTTTGGGGACTAAGATGTGGACATCTGTGTGTGTGTGTGTGTGTGTGTGTGTGTGTGTGTGCACGTGTGTGTGTCTGGTGGCATTCCATATCTAGTAATCGGCATTCCATTAAGTGGGAAAATACATGTCAAAGCTCTGAGGTAAGAGCACACTTGGGGCTTACGCTAGGATGCTGGGCATCTTACATGTAATTAATCTTTAAGTCTTTTCAATTAAATTTTCTAACCATTTCTTGATCGTGTATATTTTTCTCTATCTTCCCGTCAGAATCTCTGATCCAAACAGAACAATCTTTTACGTGGACGACTATAACCATCTCTGAAACCACGTCCTGAATCCAGTCTTGATTCTTATAATCTACTCCTTTCAATGAAGTAAGGATCTTTTCAAAATGCAAATTGAATCATATCAACCCTCTGCCTAAATTCTTATGTGAATTTCCAGTTTTTCCTCAGGTAATCAGCTACCTATATCCAAATTTCTTTCTTTTTTTAAAGGTTTTGTTTATTTATTCATGAAAGACACAGAGAGACAGAGGCAGAGACACAGGCAGAGGGAGAAGCAGGCTTCCTGCAAGGAGCCCGATGGGGGACTCAATCCCAGGACCCCAGGATCACTCCCTGAGCTGAAGGCAGATGCTCAACCACTGAGCCACATAGGTGTCCCTATATCCAAATTTCTTTGTGCATTTTCATAACAACTGGTCAGGTTAATAAGGAGCATGTAAAAATTTCACTGCATAAATAACAACAGAACTATCACTGGAGCCTCTGATGCCACTGCTGTGCACATGGAGAGCAGGAGAGGGTGAGCTGAGTGGCACCAAATAGAAGCCTAAGGACACAGACCAATCGCACTCCAAGTCACCCCTCAAAAAAGCCCACGCTGAGTGTAAAGATACTCACCACAGCTCTGGTTACAGGGAAGGGTCTCAGAAATGTGTGGGCCTGAGTGGCTGCTTTAGAAAGCAACCCTTCTCAAGAAAGTAAATAGATAGCGGGGGGCATCTTTATAAATATGTGGTGGAAGGAGAGCACAGTGTCTGAGGAGGAAAGGAAGGATACTGCAGAAATGATAGAGAACCACAAGACAACCAACTTGCCCCTATACTAACCATGTTATCCAAGAATGAAGCTATAGTTCACTCTAATTGAAGAGGGCACTTTCGAATAAGGAATTATGTCCAGAAAATGAATTGGAAAAGGAAAAGCAGATCACATTCATACAGAGTTACTACAAGGAAGATAGAAAAAATGAAAATCACAACACCACAGCTATTGAAAATTCCCCCCATGAAACCCAATCACAAAGTAGAAGAAAACAGCAATGCCATTCTCTAAACTAGATAGCCTCAAACAAGCATTTCATGATTTTTACCATAACTAAATATAATTAAGTAACCAACTAAATACCTAATTAGGAAGGAACAGCTCTTCCTTTTAGCAGAATGCCAAATAACAAGTACATATTGAATGATGGAGTTAGAAAACTGTAGTTTTTCCAGGATCATCCTTATAATTCAGGCAAGAATTTTCAACAGGTGCTAAAATTAGCAGGTGGAAATTTTAGGAGGAGCAGGATATTTGCATAAAATCGAGATATTGCTACATCAGAGATTTATTGCAAAAGGAAAAATAGTAAGGACAAGGTGGAGAAACTTACTAGTTTAGGCTACTAGCTCAACTCAGTGATGGAAGTGAGCATCCCTAAAATGGTTACATGGATGTCAAATGTATCCTGATGTGATGCAATAAGAACACACAACAGCCATTCAGCACTCCAGCTCCAAATGCATAATCTGACTCTGATCAGGAGGAAATGTTAGATAAAACTCAAATGGAGGTGGGCACTTGGTGGGATGAGCACTGGGTATTATTCTATGTTGACAAATTGAACACCAATAAAAAATAAATTTATATAAAAAAAACTCAAATGGAAGAACTGTCCTCTAAAAATGTCAATGGGTCTGCCTGTGCCTCAGCCTCTCTCTCTCTCTCTCTCTCTCTCTCTCTCTCTGTGTGTGTGTGTTTCTCATTAATAAGTAAATTAAAAAAAATCTTTTAAAAATGTCAATGGGGGTGCCGGTGTGGTTCAGTCAGTTAAGCATCTGATTCCTGATTTTGGCTCAGGTCATGATCTCAGAGTTGTGAGACAAAGCCCCATATCAGGCTCCATGCTCAGTGCAGAGTCTGCTTGAGATTCTCTTTCTCCCTCTGCCCCTCCTCTGCTCATGAGCTCTAAATAAATAAAAAGGTAAATAAAATCTTAAAAAAAATAAAAAATGTCAATGTTCAGCAGGGAGAATGGTAAAGGAATTATTTTAGATTAAATGAAATACATAGGACATGATAAATAAGTACAATGCATAACGCTGGGTTGGATCCTAGGTGGGAAAAAAACAACATGTCATAGGACATTATTGGACATCAAGTGGGCAAGCAGGCTGTATGCATCAGCATAGTAGGTGCTGAGGCCAAAAGGATCACTTCTGCAGCTGTTGAGTGGATCTGCCACACTTGCATGGATCTGGCCAGTAAGGAGAGAACAGGCCCAATAGATTCAGGCAGTTTGTTATGTACATGCCATGGACAAGGTCACCATGGTGTCAGCTCCCCGTGTCCCTCACAAGATGACACCAGCTGCAGTGGCCAGGTAACAGGTGGCATGGGTGGTGGATGTCTGAGGATCCAAGTAGTTATGTAGACTTACTCAGACACCTACAGCTCTGTGGCAAGGGTGGGTGGGGGGAGCAGAAAGAGCCTTACTCAACTGAAACTAGAGAGAGGGATGAGGAGCAGATTCATGGAAGCTTCTCCCAAGGCTGCACCTTTCTTCAATCCAGGAGGAATCTAGGACATCTGCCAGGACTCAAGGCCATCTTGCCTATATGGCCCAGGTGGAGACATGCAAGGTAGTAGGGTGCCAAGTGGCGGAGCTATTACCCTGTGCTGTAGACAGGACAATGCCCCTCCCCTAAGATGTCTACTTCCTGATCCTGGAACCTGGGAATGCTTTACTTTCCATGGCTGAGAGATTTTTCAGGGGTGATTAAGGTTCCAGATGTTGATCAGGTGAGATTATCCTGGATTATCTGGTGGGCTCAATCTAATTACAAGTCCTTAAAAGTCAGAATCTTCCTATGGTTGGAGAGAGAGAGAGAGAAAGAGAAAGAGAGACAGACAGACAACAGTTCTGGACCATCCTTGAAGGCCATGAAGATGGAGGTGGGGGGTCACAAGCCAGTAAGTGCAATGCTCTCTAGAATCTGGGAGTGGCTTCTTGAGCAGCCAGCAAGGAAACAGGGATCTAGGTCCTACAATGTCAAGGAACTGAATTCTGCTGACAACTCAAATGAGGGAGGGAGGAATCCTCCAGAAAGGAACCCAGTCTGCCAATGCCTTGTTTGTGGTCCGGTGAGACTTGTACCAGCTTTGTAACTTACAGAACTGTGAGAAATAAACTTGTATTGTTTTAAGCCACTACATCTGTGGTAACTTGTTAGAGCAATAATAGAATAGGAATATAGGCCACCATGGGTGAATTGACTAAATTGGAACAAGGGTTGTGGTATTGTTAATACTTACTATTCACGGAATTTGATACTGTCCTGGTGCAAGATAATTCCTTTGTTCTTAGGAAATCCTTGGAGACGGGATCCCTGGGTGGCGCAGCGGTTTGGCGCCTGCCTTTGGCCCAGGGTGCGATCCTGGAGACCCAGGATCGAGTCCCACATCGGGCTCCCGGTGCATGGAGCCTGCTTCTCCCTCTGCCTATGTCTCTGCACCTCTCTCTTTCTCTCTTTCTCTCTCTCTCTCTCTCTCTCTCTCTCTCTCTCTCTGTGTGACTATCATAAATAAATAAAAATTTTAAAAAAGGAAATCCTTGGAGATAATTAGGGAAATGGGAATAATACAACTTTATACTTTAACAATTCAGGAGAAAAATGACAAATGGGACAAAATGTTAATCTGGGTCAAAGATAGCATTCAAACACAATTCCTGCAAATGTTCTTTACATTTGAAATTATTTCCAAATAAAATTTTTAAAAATATGTACTAAGTGGCTTCCTTCTTCCTTTTGAAGGCTCCACATAAGCCTTCACATACCCTACCAGCTCCATGGGATGTGGCTGTGGTTTACGTTTTCAGCAATATCTAGTCTGTTCTTCCCCTTACTGACCGTGGCCCAGCTGCATTGCTCTTCCTCAGAGCCCTCACAGGCTGATCTTCTTGCCTGGTACACACTTTGCCCTTTTTTGTTTGACAGCAGTGATACCAAAGAAAGCTAAAACAGAAAAAAAAATACAGCAAAACTCTCTCAACCTTTAATGTGTATATAAGACAAAATCAATACTATACCAAAAGACTAAATAAAATTTTAAATGCAGTTAAAAATATTTAAATTCCTAATTTAATAAATAACTAACATCAAGAACAGATGTTTTCCCAATTAAAGATCTGCATTTTTTTCTGTATAAATAAGTAATTTTTGCTTTTCCTACTATCTAAGGCCATATACCATTATGGCTACTTACAAAGGTCAAATGCCCATTACTCTACACACTTTGGAGATTCTCCTGCCACATCCCAACTTGACAATAGGGGCTAATTCCTTGTTTAATCCGTATTCATGGAACAAACACTGATAGCACTCTGCCTGGGACAAACACTTGCTTTCTTAAATGTCCAAAGCACATGTACTGCGAAGGGATAAAGCGAGGAGGAAATAAAGATAGATGAAGGTTACCAGAAAGTGTTAAAAAGTTTTTTTTTTTTTTTTTTTTTTTTTTTTTTTTTTTTTTTTTTTACTGAGGTTAATATTTGTCTTTGCTAATTTTACCCTGAATGCACACATGAGGTGCTTTGGGTCAGAGACTGAGTCCTTAGTAACTACCTCCCTGCACCCTGCTCCACACCTTCCCCCTTGACCATACAATGAGGATCAATGGAAATTCTTCAAATAGGAGTTAGATGGATACTCTATGGGTGAGGAACAAAGAACAGTGGATTAATAATGGATTCCCCCTTCATTCCTGAAAGGACAGAGAGGGGCTTTCCTTGATTCCACTCCAGAGGCTCTGCTGGGGTTTCTATTGGACCATTAGCTGTTCGGGCAGTGCTCTCCATACCTGTGACCTGTCCCTGTGGAAAAGTCACCCAAAATTCATTCCTCTGAAGCTCTATCTCCAAGTTTTGAACTGCTTGAACAATCTGTTTTTTCTTTAGTTTTCAGATATTTTGTTTTGGATTCTGTCTAGAATTTATAGCTGCACTCTGCAGAAGGAATGGACAATGAGAGGCTTAAAGCACCAGAGCGGGGATGCCTGGGTGGCCCAGCGGTTGAGCACCTGCCTTCGGCTCAGGACATGGTCTCAGAGTCCTGGGATTGAGTCCCACATCGGGCTCCCTGTGAGGAGCCTGCTTCTCCCTCTGCCTGTGTCTCTGCCTCTCTCTGTCTCTCATGAATAAATAAATAAAATCTTAAAAAAAGGCACCAGAGCAAAAACTCCTCTCTGCCTTGTATCTTGAATCTCTGCCATGTCTGTAGTTTTGTCTCTCTTTTAGGTAGAAATTTTATATTTTCCTGTTTTTTTTTCTTAATGAAACTTGTACAGTGTTTGCTATTTTATTAATTGTTTGAAAGAACTAAGTTTGATTTTATTTTTCAATTGAGTCCTTGGTTTCTTTCTAATTTCTGACCCTGTATTTATTATTTCTTCTATCATCTTTTGCAGCTTTTCCCTCAAGGATAAAAATTTCTAAAATGAGAATTTAGCCAATTAATTTTATTCCCAGCTTATGTTACAATATAGTCATTTAGACTATAAAGTTCTCTTTTTAAATGCAGCTTTATTGAGTTATAACTTGTACACAAAGAATTGCATGTATATAGTGTGCACACTTTGACAGGTTTGGGCATATGCAAACACCTGTGAGACATCACCACAATGTAAGTACTAGACATATTCAGTACTTCCCAGACTCTTTTTTTGGTGAGGGTAAAAACACATTTATGTGTGTGGTAAAAACACTCCATTTGCGTGTGTGTGTGTGTGTGTGTGTGTGTGTGTGTGTGTGTGTGGTAAAAATCTTTAATAGGAGACCTACCCTCTTAAATTTTGAAGTGCACAATACTGCATTAACTCCATATACTATGCTGTACAGCAGATCTCTAGAACTGACCTAGTACAGCTGAAACTCTAGACACTGTGAACAATTAATCCCCATTTTTCCCCACCTGCCAACCCCAGGAAACTACTATTGTATACTCTACTTCTACAAGTTGGACTACTTTATATCCCTTATATAAGTGGTATCACGGAGTGTTTGTTCTTTTATAAAGTTCTCTTGAAACACCATTTTCAGGATGCCTGGGTAGCTCAGGGGTTGAGCGTCTACCTTCAGCTCAGGGTGTGATCCCAGGGTCCTGGGATTGAATCCTGCATCAGGCTCACGGCAGGGAGCCTGCTTCTCCCTCTGCCTATGTCTCTGCCTCTCTTTGTGTATCTCTCATGAATAAATAAATAAAATCTTAAAAAAACCACCATTTCATTATATGAAATACAAAGCAAAGTATTTAAAAATATTACTTAGCTGTATTTTTAAATTGAGTTTATACTATTTTTTTGGTTCAATGAATTATTTAGAAGTAGGTTTCAAAATTTCCAAATGTAAGTTTTATATACTGCATCTTGGGATCCCTGGGTGGCGCAGCGGTTTGGCGCCTGCCTTTGCCCCAGGGCGCGATCCTGGAGACCCGGGATCGAATCCCACGTCGGGCTCCCGGTGCATGGAGCCTGCTTCTCCCTCTGCCTGTGTCTCTGCCTCTCTCTCTCTCTCTGTGTGAATATCATAAATAAAAAAAATTATATACTGCATCTTTTCATTATTATGTCTGGTTTAATTATCTTGGGGCAGAGAAACTTACTTCTCTGAAGCTTACTTTATGACTTAGTATATGGTCAATTATTATAAATGTGGGGAATATCTTACTAACATAGGAAGGCTATCCAGACAATGGAATACCTAATTGGTCTAGATAGTTATGAATTGCAAATGAAGAAAGAAATTTCAGTTGTTTTACTTCTCAATAAATGTTCTGGTTTTTAATTTAGGAGTCTAGAGAAAAATATAATTATACACAATCCATTTTAAACAAATAAATAACAAGAAAGGAGAGAAATATAAACAAATTTGAGACCATCTGTGAAGGGTAAAAATATGATGTACTGTTGAACTGGAACCTAAACTCTTAGGAAGAAGTCAATACTGTGGTGATAAGCAAGGAGAATGGCTCTAGAGATTCAAGGGTGGAAACAATGAATTGGAAACATAGGAACCATTGATCAAAGAACTTGATGTTTAAATTGATGTTTCAGAGGGGATGGATTTACTGCAAATGTGACACCTGGAAACAGACTGGTTGAAGAAAAACAGATTGGAGATGAGTTGCTCATGGAACTGAAAGAAGAACTGGGTGGGTAGGTCATTTGAGTGTGTATTTATGACAAGAATGGTTCCAAGAATTGAAGAGGAGAGAAAGACAAGAAAAAAGCAGGTAAAATCATCTTTAAGTGATGGAAACTGACTAAAATGCAGTATATGCTGGTTATGGACTGGATTATGCTTCCTACCGCACTCCCCCCTCCTTTGGGACTGCCAATTCCTATATTGAAACTCTAGTCTCCGGTGTGACTGTATGTGGATTTAGGGCCTTTAAGAAAATAGTTAAGGTAAAATGAAGTCATAGTGTGGGGCCCTAATCCAATATAATGGGGGTCCTCATTAGGAGGAAAAAAGAGAACATGGATGCATAACATAGAGCAAAGCCCCCATGAGGACACAGTGGGAAGGCCATCTGCAAGCCCACGAGAGAGGTCAGGAGAAACTGACCCTGCTGACACCTTGATCTTAAGTCTTCTAGTCTCCAGAACTGTGAGAAAGAAATGTCTGTTATTTAAGTCACCCTAGGAGCTTAAACAGGCAGCCCTGGCAACTAACGCAATGACAAAACTAAGAGGCATGTCAGGGGATCGAGCTGGGTGGCATGAG
Organism: Nyctereutes procyonoides; assembly: GCF_905146905.1. Taxonomy (NCBI): domain Eukaryota; kingdom Metazoa; phylum Chordata; class Mammalia; order Carnivora; family Canidae; genus Nyctereutes; species Nyctereutes procyonoides. The sequence continues at coordinate 35,750 of NW_026575104.1, forward strand.
TGTAAGGAGAGTTTGGATTTTTAGGAGGAAGGAAGAAAAAGGGAACATAAGAGGTAAAGACTGAACGACAAATGATTCAGCTTCACATCTTTGTGAGTGATTTGGAATCTCAATGAAGTTGCCTCAACTTGAGAGAGAACCACAGTTGAAGCTGCGTCCACAAGGGAAAGTGGGGTTTCCATTCATGGAATAGGTGGAATGACCACTAAGAAAAGAACAAGTATTGGGGTGCCTGCATGGCTTAGTTGTTTAAGTGGCCAGCTCTTGATTTCAGCTCAGGTCATGATCTCAGGATCCTGGGATCGAGCCCTGCATCAGCATCAGGCTCCCTGCTTAGCAGGGAGTCTGCTTGAGAATTTTTCTCCCTGTGTCCCTCCCTGGCTTACTGTCTCTTTCTAAAATAAATAAATAAATCTTTTTTAAAAAGGGAAAACAAGAAAAGAACAAGTATTAAATGGAGTGTATTAATCACAAATGTGCTCTAAAGTGTGCAGTGAAAGACGACCGTGCCTACCTCTACTGACACATCTTCCTTTGTCCCTTATTTCTGCAACCCTTGCACAGACTTCTAAGTATCTGTAAAGCTATCCCCTTTGAGCTTGTAGTGGGATTTGCACAGTTCTCCACATACCATAGGATCCACGTTTTCTATGTTTTACCAAGTTTTCTATGTTTTACCACATTTTCTATGTTTATTGATCTCTACATTTTCCTTTCCTTTCATTTTAATCTTTAATTGTTTAATATTAATCTATCATTTCTGAACGTATTTAAACTATGTCACAATTAAGATCTAAGAAGATTGATTCATATCTTCAAAATCTATCATAAAGCTAGGATAAGCAAAACAGTGTGGTACTGGTATAAAGACAGATATACAGGCCAATGGAACACAATAGAGAGCAAATTATCTTTGAAAAGGGTGTTAAGACTATATAATGGTTAGAATTTCTACAGCAAATGAATGCTGGGAAAACCATATATTCACAGCAAAAGAATGAAATTAGACTTGTGTTACACTATTCCTAAGAGTCAACCCAAAAAAGAATAAAGACTTAAACATGAGACCTGAACACATAAAATTTCTAGAAGAAAACCAAGGTGGAAACGTTGTAACACAGGTTTTGGTAATGATTTTTTGAAGTGACACTGAAGGCACAGCAACGAAAGCAAGAGTGGACAAGTGGGACTACATCAAACTGCAAGGCTTCTGTACAGCAAGGATATCATCAACAAATTGAAAAAAAGCAACCAAGGGAATGGCACAAAATATTTGCAAGCCATGTATCTGATAAAGAGTTAAGCAAAATACTTAAGGAACACCTACAACTCAGGAGCAAAATAAATATACAAACAAACAACATCATTTTTAGAATGGCAAAGGACCTAAATAAACATTCTCCCAAGGAAGACCTGCAAGTGGCCAATGGTACACGAAAATATGTTTAGCATCATTATTCATCAGGGAAATATAAATCAAAACCATAATGAGATACTGACTCATAGTATTAGGATGGCCCTCATTAAAAAACAAACAAACAAACCCCCAGAAAATTACTGGGGTGTTGGCGAGGGGTTGGAAAAATGAAAACCCTTGTACACTGTTGCTGGTTATGTAAATTGTGTAGCCACTATAGGAAACAGTATGGAGGTTCCTAAAAAAAAAAAATGAGAATAGAAGAATAGAATTACCATTTGATCAAGCAATCTCCCTTTGAATATTTATCCCCCAAAATTGATATCAGGATCTTTTTTTTAAAGGATTTATTTCAGAGAGAGAGAGAAAGAGAGAGAGAGAGCACAGGGGGAAGGAGCCAAAAGGGAGAGAGGGAATCTCAAGCAGATTTTGTGCTGAGTGCGGAGCCTGATGCAAATCTTGATCGCTCAACCCTGACATCAGACCTGAGCCAAAACCAAGAGTCAGATGTTCAATCAGCTGCACCACCCAGATGCCCTGATACTGGGATCTTTGAGAGTGGTCTGTTCACGGCAGCAGTATTCACAATAGTCAACAGGTGGTGACAACCTAAATGTCCAGTGATGTAGGAATGGATAAGGAAATTTAGTTTATACATACAATGGAATGTTACTTATCTTTTAAAAAGAAAGAAATCTTGTCGTATGCTAAGCCAACATGGATGATTTGGCTAGGTGAAATAAGGCAGTCACGAGAGGACAAACACTGCATGATTCCACTTACATGAAGTATCTATAGTCAAAGTTATAGAAACAGAAAGTAGAATAGTGGTTGCCAGGAATTAGGGGAGGAGGGAGTGGGGAGTTGTTGTTTAATGGCTATAGTTCCAGTCATGCAAGATGAGATAATTCTAGGGGTCTGCTGTTAAATAGTTTGTATATAAAATATTACTATACTGTACACTTAAAATTTAAGGGGCTAGATTTTATATTACACATTTTTACACCCCCCCACAATATCTAAGAACACTCAAGGAAAATACCATTATTTTACTTTGCTATATTTTTTATAGCCCTTGGATATTTTCAGCATATGCTAGGTTCTACATGGATATTAGAGTTCTTAGGAGTTTATAAAAATAGTTTTCAATACTGCCATATTTTATTAAAGTAGGCACAGATCCGATCCAGGGAGCTAAAGAGATTTCCTCTAGGTCCTACAGTTAACCCTAAAAGTCTAGGATCTTCCTGCAAGCTCAGTACTTCTTTAATTGTACCATACAGTTTCTCCTTTTTGGAATTACTTTAAATGAGGCAAGCTAATTCTCCAACTGGTAAAACATTCTGGTATCACATTCTGCATCAAATCCCATCACCAGGAATTGCAAAGAAAAAAAAAAAAGCACAGGGATCCCTGGGTGGCGCAGCGGTTTGGCGCCTGCCTTTGGCCCGGGCGCGATCCTGGAGACCCGGGATCGAATCCCACGTCGGGCTCCTTGCATGGAGCCTGCTTCTCCCTCTGCCTGTGTCTCTGCCTCTCTCTCTCTCTCTCTATCATGAATAAATAAATAAAATCTTTAAAAAAAAAAGAAAAAAAAGCACAAAGGAATATAGAAACCATGATTATAGGCTTATAGAATAGCTTCAATATGAAAAAAAAGCCTACCTAAATTCAGAGAAAATAAAGAATTTTGTCTATATTTTGGTGGTGAGAGTTCACAGAAGGAATGTGAGTACAGGAAATTAAAATATGTAAGTGAATTATGAAGCTATCTTTCTTTGGTTTCCTTAGGACAAGGAAAACTTAAAAAGCATCTAAGCTTAACTATTATGACCATTTTCTGATTTTTCAAGTTGTAGATCATTAAACTTATTCTGATGGAAGATAGCATTAGATAACAGACAACTTTTGTTTTCAAGAAATACGATCACTAGAGTAAAAAAAAAACTACCTTTTGATGTTGATTGTACTCATCACTGTCTGGAAATAGTGAAGATATCATCTGATACGTCACTCTGATTTTTTTTAATATCTTAGAATAAAGATTCAGTGGTTCCAAATCCTTCCAACCTCATATTTTCACATATGCATCCACATATTAGGTGAAGGAATAGCAAATGTTTCTGTAAAGAAGACAGCATCCAGGCAAACCTTTCAGATTGATCTATTTGTCATATACGAGCACAGTAATTCTGGTGAGACTATGTTTACAGCTCTTTTTGTATTAAAAAAGTCTCCTTTTCAAAGGGTAAATAATATTCCGTTGCATATATAGACTGCCATTTGTGACAACGTGGATGGATCCAGAGGACATTATGCTAAGAAAGGTAAGACAGCAGAAAGAGTATACTATGTGATCTCGCATACATGTGGAATCTAAAAAAAAAAAAAAAAAAAAAAAAGGTGAATTTGTAGAAGCAGAGAGTAGAACGGTGGCTACCAGGGTTGGGGAGGTGGATGAAAGAGATGTTGTTGGCCAAAGGGTCAAGCAGCAGTTAAGTAGGAGAAGTTCTAGAGACCTAATCTGCAGCATGATGACTATAGTGTATAATGTATTACTGGAAATTCACTAAAATAATAAATTTCAGATGTTCTCACCAAACACACACAGAGAGTGCCTATAACAGGGGATGGATATGCTAATTAGCCTGGTTATAATAAGGTCAGGCTGAAGTTGTACAACATGAATTATTCATGGCTTAGGACTGGAGTGTTCTGGTCTTCTTCCGAAAGTGTTCTTCAAATAGATAAAAAAATGGAGAGGTGAACTGCATAGGGGATTCACTGACAAATGTGAGTGTAAAAAAAATCAAGGTACAGGATGGGAGGGTATAAATACAACAAAAATGAATAAAAAGGATCAGAAATATCTACTAGTCATGTCTAAAATTTAAAAAAGGCAAATTATTTGACACTTGAGAATATTAAAAGTAAGAAAAGTTGATTATATGGTTTACAGTTCTTTTTAATGTGGTTAAGATAAATGAGGAAATGGTAGGTAGCATAGTACTTAAAGATTCACTTTATTTATTTAACCCAAGTATACTTAGTGTTTAATAAAAACCCAGCACGGGATCCCTGGGTGGTGCAGCGGTTTAGCGCCTGCCTTTGGCCCAGGGCGCGATCCTGGAGACCTGGGATCGAATCCCACGTCGGGCTCCCGGTGCATGGAGCCTGCTTCTCCCTCTGCCTGTGTCTCTGCCTCTCTCTTTCTCTCTGTGTGACTATCATAAATAAATAAAAATTTAAAAAAAATTTAAAAAAAAATAAAAACCCAGCACTGTTGACAAAGAGAACGTAAAAGTAATGGATCTCGTTTTGCTTCTCTTTTATTCACCGAACAAAGTGATTTTCAAAAATAAAGTATAAATCCCACATTTATAAAAAATCGTAAAATAGCAAGATCATGCAAAATATAATAAAAATGTATTTAACCTATTTTTTCCCTCAGCCTATGTCAATTATATAGAAGTCCAAGATTTTGAACATGTTTTCGGAAATTTTGAAACCTGAGATTATGGTTAAATGGAGTGTTTTTTTTCAGTACTAGAAATAATCAAATGTTCTAGTTTGTAAAATTACCAATTCAAATTGGAAACCTTATCAAAACCATCAAACTCCATTTGGAAAATGCAAATCAGGAAACCTTAAGGTTGGTACCCACCAAAGTCACATAAGAGATTATCCTATAAATTCTGTGAAAACAGATGGAAAATGAAGAAGGTAAGATTAGGAAATATCACAAGAACAAAAAACCTCAGACTAACCTACTTATCTTTCACTGATACAAATTGTACTAGAGTGATACAGTAGCATTAATCCATAAATTTGGCTAAGATTCGCTGAGGCATATTCTATAATCTAGTGCTAATTTAGGGGAATAATATCACTTTTAACTTTTTAAATTTATTTATTTATGATAGTCACAGAGAGAGAGAGAGAGGCGCAGAGACAGAGGCAGAGGGAGAAGCAGGCTCTGTGCACCGGGAGCCCGACGTGGGATTCGATCCCGGATCTCCAGGATCGTGCCCTGGGCCAAAGGCAGGCGCCAAACCGCTGCGCCACCCAGGGATCCCGAATAATATCACTTTTAACAGTGATGTTACTGTCCTGTAACTACAATTACATTCAGAGAGTATTAAATATTGCGAGAGTTACTGCTGAAAAAGTAATAGGATACTTCAAAGGAAGAAGATCAACTTCGATTGGAAGACTAGGTTGCCCTCAATATCCTGAGAAACACGAGACTTTGGGGGAAAAGCCTGCCCAGAATAGAATTCCTCCCATTTATTAATAGCTTCGTAGGGAATTTCTCAGGAGAGAGGCAGGATCTACTGCAGAGAAGGCTGATTTGATGAAATTATAATTTTACAACCCCTGACAGGCGATTCCTAAAAACATGCTCCTCATTTAAAGACTACCCCATAGCTTTATTCAAATAGACCCAATGGGCCAATTCCCCTGACTGGAAGGGTCAGCCCAAGACATTGTTCACTGCTGGAATGCTTGGTGGAATGGGAGCCAGAGGAGTGGTTAAAGGACATGGCCCGTGTTATTCCACACCCTGTCCCATCTCAGCGAGGAAGAGTTTCATAAAAAAGTGACCACCAACAGGTGGATCTCCTGGAGATGGCTTGGAAGGCTACATGGCAGATGGGCCAAGTCTGATTTTTTTATGTGGAGGACTCAAGTGTGATTATATTGATTGTGTCACCCGATCTTGCTGTATTTAAAAAGTGCTGGGATCCTACCTAGGACCCTCTCTGAAATCACAGATGGATGGGTACAGACTGGCTGCTTAGCACAAGATAATATTAGGAGACAGTGAAGATGATCCAGAAAGCAGAGTGAGAAAGATCAGGGATGCAAAAGGATGGTGACATGAGCTGAGTGCTGGGTCCTTGCTGATCTGATCGCCCTGAGTATGAATAGGCCATGTGCTTAGTTCCAAAGACCTTCCTCACCTGGTAGGTGGGACACACTTTTAAACCAAAGCAGATGGAATGTGGGATTATACTTTTTGAAGGTATCAGGTCAGCTCTTAAGGAGACAATTTGGCTTTTTTCCTATCTAAAGCAGAGGTGAAGCCTGATAACGTTCCTTGCTGTCTTCCCTTTGAACATGCATGCACATGCACATACAACCACACACAGTTATCCATACACACACATGCACACATACTTCCTAGTCCATCCTTTCCCTGGCAGTGTTGGCTTTGGAGAATCCTTCCTTTTTGTGGGAATGTTAAGTCAAATGCCTAACTTCTGTAGAGGCAATCAAGCCCTTTCATTCATGAAATTATCAAATATCCCAAGGTCAGGTGACAGCAAAAGCTGTCACTGCTTCGCTTCCAGTCCTGATTTTCATTTTCCTCTTCTTTCCTAGTTTTTGTGGCTGTCGCTAAGTTTCTTGTAACGCATTTTATAAAGAGATTTGTAATATTCTTTCTTTTTTAAAAGATTTATTTTACAGACAGAGCATGCGGAGCGTGCAGGAGGTGGGGCTCAGGGAGAGGGAGAGAGAGAATCCTCAAGCAGATTCCCCACAGAGCACAGAGCCTGATTCAATCCCACAATACATGAGATCATGACCTGAACTGATATCAACTGACTGAGTCACCAGGGTACCCCAAGATTTGTGATATTATTTCCAACGTTTTCAGCAGTTTGTATTAGACTTTTTTTTCTAAGTACCTATTCCAGCATACTGCTGAAAATGGCAATCTCTAATAAATTATTTAAAATTGTTTCATTCAAGTGTAATACACATATTATCCACACGCAGAAAAGTGCACATCATAAGTGTACTACTGAATGAAGAACCAAGAAATGAACTTAATCATGTGACACAATCCAGGTTTAATAAATGGAACATTACCAGCCCTCAGAAACCCACGTTGTGCCCCCTTACAACCACAACCATTTCCCTCTACCTAAAGATCACGAGTATACTGATTTCTAACACTAGAGATTTATTTTTGCATGATTTTAAATGTAATCTACTGTATGAACTATATTGTGCCTAAATTCTTTTGTTCAATGTTAAGTTTATAAGAACTATTCATTTTGTTTTGCTATTATTCCTTTTTTTTTGAGCTTAAAGAAAGAATATATTTGAGCCACATAAACACACAAACAGGGATTACAAAAGAAAAAGTTATGTAACAGTTTATGTAAGTACCTAACATACCAGCATGCTTATAGCTAAAACAAGACATAAAAAGGTAATACGGGTACTGTGTATATAGTTCTGACAAATGTGCATTAAAGAGTTCTCTAATATAAAAACATTTAAATTGTGGAGAATACTTTTCATGATACAGAAAACAACTGTTAAAATAGGCACACCCACAATCCTTATAAAAATATGCTTGCCAAAGATAAAGCTCATCCAAGCCCCAGTTCTCAGATGTGCAAAAGCCACGAAGCTGTTAACCCTGGGTACTGTCTCCCCCTCTGCGTCATGAGTTTCAACACTGACTGGTATGAATTATGAATTACAGTTAATTATAGTTATTCTTCAGTGTTTCTGCCAAGCTCCCTATAGGATGCATCTACTTAATATGAATACTTAAAACAACATTACTTGTATATAAAAGTCACTTCCTTAATGTCCTTTTTTCCTTTCCTAGAAAAGGCACTATATTTAGAAAATACTTATTACCACAAGTAGTGCTGTGGAAAATCTGAAACTCCAAATCAGCGTGCTCTATCAACAACAAGTACATCTAAGAAGCCCTAACTAAGAGAACACAAAATGTAAAAAGCTGATAAATTTAAAGATCATAAAATTGGTCTATTGTAAAAGCAATTCAAGAATACCCAGTTAAAATCTTATCCCAACACTACCCAGTACAACCCAGAAGGCATTAAACACTTTGACATCAGAACTAGGACACAGAACAAGAGAGACCAAATCAAGGTTGTGATTCAAATTCAGGAAGAGGAAGGACTTTCAGGCGCCCTTCAGTCAGTGCCAGGGGCCACAGCAGACGCAGGTGTAACTCGTGACTGAACTTTTAGGAACAACTGCCTTTTGTGACAACAGAAGAAAAAGACACGTATCAGGTTCTCATTCAAGGTCCCCCTAGTCTCTCGCGATCCCTCCCACGTCCCCACCCTTGCCCTGATCTATAGCTACTGCTGACGTGTAAGACGCGATCTTATTTGTGGCTTATTGGCACCCGTAAGCACTCCTTCCAAGTAGCTTTGACCTACAGCATGTGAGAAAAGAACAACATGCTGTCTCATTCATACCCTCACTTATGCATTCTAGGTAGAATTTCATTATTGCTCTTATATATATAAAAAAATCTGCACAGTGGCCATTTCCCCTCAGACTTAATTTCAAGATAATCTTTCTGCTGTTTTCTTTTTTTTAAATTTTTTAATTATTTATTTATGATAGTCACACACACACACAGAGAGAGGCAGAGACAAGGCAGAGACATAGGCAGAGGGAGAAGCAGGCTCCATGCACCAGGAGCCCGACGTGGGATTCGATCCCGGGTCTCCAGGATCACGCCCTGGGCCAAAGGCAGGCGCCAAACCGCTGCGCCACCCAGGGATCCCCTTTCTGCTGTTTTCTTAATAAAAAGCTTTAGAGTCAATGATTACGAAGGATTGACCTATGAATTCATTATATAGAACAGTGATTGCATTTTTTGAGCAAAGTACTTAATATAAAACTTCTCACTCCCAACTTTCATACTCCTCTAACTGAAGGGTCAAAATACTTAGATTTAATCTATCTTCCGAAGCAAGAGGAGACTCTCCATACCAGTGTTAGCTAGGAAAAATGATTCTTCGGTTATAAACCCTTGAAAATAAGGACTTATTCTAGAATATTGAAAGACCCTTAATCACAGAGGTGCTAGCTGGTGCCACTATAATTCACAACCAACTATTACTGTCATAGCTTATACTGAAGAGTTGATTCATGCTCATTTTGTTCCTTTAAAAAAATACTCTTTGGAAACCATTATTTTTACTCCTGTAGACACATACTCTAGTTATATCTCTTCCTGTAAAAATAAAAGTATAATCATGATTATCTCTATTTCTTTGCTAAACTCAACTACTGATATACATTAATTAATCTGATCACTTTACCAGCTAACTCACACCCTCGGCAGTATTCTATGTATACTTCCAGGGTCAATTCTCAGCATACAGAAGTAGGAGCAAGTCTCCATGTATGTTATGAACCTACTTAGTGATTTCCCATCAAGGTTCAAAATTAGTCCAAGGGAGTGTCAAGGGAAAATAAAGCTGTATCTTGTTTGCTTCTTTCAAATTCATCAGACAATACTGTGTGCCCAGAGTACATATAGTACTCCTCCAGACACTATGCTTTCTAGAATAACTACCTCTAATGTCTGCAGACTGTCTCAATCAGATTTACACTACTGTGAGATATAAACTATTAGTCACATATTCTAAATACATTCAAAACTACCATTTTAAAATAAATTGGAAAGTATGGAAACCTTAAAAAAAGATACATTCTGCTATCACACTATTATAAACCTTATAAGTGTGTGTATGGGTATATATAGAGAGAGCAGATAATCAAGATTTAAATAAGATGGTAAAAAAATCAGGAAATGTAGATTTTACCAAAGGAACTACAATAACCGCACCAAGCAACAACTATAAACAGATTGGCTACTATGGTAATTTGTCTCGGTTCTGGGGGAAAAAACAAAAACAAAAAAAGCACAACCCAACCAATCAAAACAAAATAAAATGAACAAAAAAAAAATACCAAACCCACAATAAAACCCACCAAAACCTATACTACAGTATGTGGCAATAATTAATATATTTCTATGGAAACTGTCTCATGCCTCAGAAGCTCCTAAAATAAAATCAAGGTCACTCTGTGACTAAGGCTAGCAGTGTGAGGGAAAGCAGAACAGTCTTCAGCCTTGGTTTCAGCTAGCTCATCACATCAGCATTAAGGACTCAACATCCACACAATATTTTTGGCTTGGCAGACCAGTAAGTCATGTTTCTCCACTGGCCGAAGGCAGCTGAAGAAACAATTGCCTGAACAAACTAAACGCTGTGACATGAAGCATTTGACTCCCAAGTCTGAGGATTTAGTTAAAATGATTGGTCAACACCTAACTGGGCAAAAGGAATGGCATCCATCATCCAAACAGGCTCACTTCCCCCAGCCCCCAAAACGAACAGTAGTTATAATAGCAAAAGAAACAAAAAAAGTTTTTTTTTTTTATTCTTTAGAGCCAACTATAAAAGAGGTCAGCAACATATTAACAGCAGCAATGGACACGAAGAGCAAAATAGTGGATGAAAGAATCTTGCTGGACGTCTGTTCATCTTTTTCGGTGTCAGCCAGAAGACTACGACTGGCTTACTTGGAAATTTCGAGCATACACGTCTCATCTCCTTAGATCCTTCACAGGTTTGGAATTCGGTCTACCTGAGGGCTCTATAACCATGTGAGAAAGCTTTCTGTGTCCAGCTTGGTGGCAGCCAGCACGGACTCCATGTCGTTAAGGATGTCCGAGCTCAGAGCTTCCTGCAGACTGTGCATCAACTCCTCTCCTTCTATGTTCATCCCATCTCCCTCCAGCGTTCCGAGGTCCACATCTGTCCCAGGAATGGCTTCTAGGTAGTCTGGGAAACGGTTCTGCTGGGAGGGCAGGGTGCTTTGGTTGATAGCATCACCTGTGTCCGTCTCGTCAACACTGTTCAGGAAGTCATCTGGGGTTCGAGGGACGCTGTAGCTGCTCATGCTCAGCCCACTGTCTCTGCTTTCATCCCGGGAGTGGTAGGCGCCACTGTCGAGGAAGGGATCTGAGCCACTGGTCATCATCGTCCTCAGTTCCTGAGACATCCCGGGGGGGGAGGCACTGGACTGGGAGTCCCGCCATCCTGCTCCAGTGTTGGTAACTGGCTACGAAGAGCTAGTTCCTGACATTTCGGAGAATTTGCTGTGCTGGGACTGATGTTCCGCATTGCCCGGCGGAGCAGCTCCTGCTGCTTCAGGCGCAGCCGCTCCTCCTCCATCCGCAGCTGCTGGAGGCGCGTCTGTTGCTGTTGGCTGGAGCCCCCGCCCCCTAGGACGCCTGGAGGGCTCTGCGGGGCTAGAGGTGGGGGCGGCTTCCCCGGAGCGCTCTGGCCGATTCTCTGCTTCATGGCGAAACGAGGGTCAAGTCTTGGGTCTAGCCAAGAGGTGGTCTTGCTCTTATGGTTTATGTAGCGTATTTCTCCATCCTGAGTCATGGCTTGCTCCCACCCATCAGGAAGAGGACCTGAGGCTGAGGTCATCCCACTCTGCTGCACTGGGGGGCTGGTGGGCGCCGTGACGCTCCTCCGGGACAGCATGGCCTTCCTGGGGTCCAGCCACGTCGTCGTCCGATCGACGTGATTCAAGAAGTATCTCTGACCAGAGGAGGTTCTGGCCATCTCCCAGCCGGCAGGCAGAGGCACGTCGTCAGGCATCTCAAAGGAGGACTGGGGGAGGTGCTGGGCGCTGGGTGCAGCTGCGGGGCCGGAGCTGACCCCAGCGGGCGTCAGGGCCCCCGGGGACACGGCTCCCAGCTGCAGGGAAGCTGCAGAGGAACGAGCTCGAGCATGCTGTGGGCTCAGGGCTCCCGCAGTGCCTGCATCGGTGCCGGCCTGGCGGGAGTGTGCCTTGGGCTCCGGCGGCTTGAAGAAGGAGTCGGGCAGCTTCCGCAGCCGCATGGGCACCGTCTGCGGCACGTTGGCCGCTTTGGGGTTCATGACGGCGTGGAAGAGCGCCTCCAGGTCAGTCTCCGAGCCCCCCCGGACGTGCACGATCCAGTGGCCGGCGGGGGGGGCCTGCGGCGCCGCCTGCGACCCCGGAGGCGCGGGGGGCCCGGGAGCGGACGGCGGGGCCTGGCCCGGGGGAGGCGGCGCGGACGGCGGGCCCTGGGCCTGAGGCGGGGCGGCGGGCGGCGGTGGCCCAGGGTCCATAGCGCCGGGCTGCGGGGCTCGGGGACTCGGGGGCTCGGCCGCCTGGGGGGGGGGTGAGAGCGAGCGCGAGGGAGCCTGCGGGTGAGTGTGCGAGAGCCGCGCCCGCCCGCCCCGCGGCCCCCGGCGGCTCCGCGGCCCCTGCGCTCCCCGACGGTCGCGGGGCGGCTGCGGCGGGGCGGCCGCTCCCTCCCCCGCTGCCCGGCTTCCTCCGGGACTTACTTCCTTCCTCCCTTTCTCTCCCCCGGCGGCGGGAGGCGGGGGGCGGCGGGCGGCGGGCGGCGGGCGGCGGCGGGCGGCGGCGGGTGGCAGCGGCGACGGGCGGCGGGCAGCGGGCGGCGGCGGCGGGCGGCGGGGGGCGGCGGGCGGCGGGGGGCGGCGGGCGGCGGCGGCGGCGGCGGCGGCGGCGGCGGCGGGCGGCGGGCGGCGGCGACGGCGGGCGGCGGCGCCCGACTGAGACGCAAACTCGCCGCCGACGCCAAGACGTCAGTTGAGAGAAGCGCCCGCCGGAGCCGCGCGCCGGCCCCGCCCCCTCGCGGCCCTTCCTGCCTCCGCGCGCCCGCCCGCCCCGGCTGCGCTCCCCCACGGGCCGCGGTTCCTCCTATTGGATGAGTGTATCGTGATAAATTTACCTATTGTACTATTGTTGGGCACTGGGGTTGTTTTAAGTGTTTGCTTATTATAAATAATGTGGGTATGAACATTGTTGTGTGTGGCCTTTGGATGCATGTGCGGGCGTATTTCTGTTAATCATCTAAAAAGAAATGCGAAAATATTGGGTCAGTTATCAGTGTTATTTGATCATGGCAAACAGCTTGTGTAAAATTCACCCTGTGATCAGAGGTAGAGTTCTTCTGACGTCCTGTTTGCCGACAGGAATTAGTTTAGTTTAGTAATGCAACTAAAAACTTTTTTAGCGATGTTTTCAGGCATTGGTATCCTACTGCATTTACAATTTGCATGTCCCTGATACTAAAGAAAGTTTTTAATTAGATTATTGGACAATATCTTTTGTGAATTTCTGATTTAAGTGATTGACCTGTTTTTTATTAAGTTGTCTTCCTTATTTGTTACTTATTAATTTGTATATACTTGGATAGGAGCTTCTATGGTTATACAGCTTGCAAATATTTTCTACTTGGTATTTTTAATTTTTTTTTATTTATTTATGATAGTCACACACACAGAGAGAGAGAGAGGCAGAGACACAGGCAGAGGGAGAAGCAGGCTCCATGCACCGGGAGCCCGACGTGGGATTCGATCCCGGGACTCCAGGATCGCGCCCCGGGCCAAAGGCAGGCGCCAAACCGCTGCGCCACCCAGGGATCCCTCTACTTGGTATTTTTAAAAAATATTTTATGTGATTATGTATATACGTATGTATTTTTTAATTTTTATTATTTATGATAGTCACAGAGAGAGAGAGAGAGAGGCAGAGATACAGGCAGAGGGAGAAGCAGGCTCCATGCACCAGGAGCCCGATGTGGGATTCGATCCCGGGTCTCCAGGTTCGCGCCCTGGGCCAAAGGCAGGCGCCAAACCGCTGCGCCACCCAGGGATCCCCGTATGTATTTTTTTGAGAGAGAGCGAGCATGCAAATGGGGGGACTAGCGGGGGAGAGTGAGAAAGAGAGAGAGACTCTCAAGCAGACTTCATGCTCAGCATGGGGCCTGATGTGGGACTCAGCCTCACAACCACAAGATCATGACCTGAGCTGAAACCAAAAGTTGGATGCTTAACCAACTGCACCATCCAGGCACCCCTACTCGGTGGTTATTTTTACACTTTCTATTTGATGACTTCTCATGAATTGCATGACATTCTTATTAATATAGTCCGATTTATCAAATTTTTCTTCATAGCTAGTGAGATTGGGTTTAAGAACTTGCCCTATTCCTACAGAATGACAGGATCTTATCCTTTAGGTTCCAATTCTAGAAGTTTTATTATTTACCTTTTGTAATTATACATAAAATTAACCTGAAATTGGTTTCTACATATGGACATTTCCGTCTTGGGTAGTTTATTAAGATTTTATGTTTGCTTTTGGCATGAACGGATATTGAAATTTATCAAATATTTTGTTTGAGACTGTTGAGATGGTCACATTTTTTCTCTTTTGTTTTCATAGTGTAGCAAGTTATTTGGAGCCCTTTAATATCAAAACACCATTGTATTCTTGGAGCAAATCCAATCTTGGTTTTAATGTTTTATTCCTATATTTTCTGGATTTGATTTGCCAGTATTTTACTCAAAATTTCTGTCAATTTTTATATTCAGACCCTGGTGAAATTTTAAAATAAATTGAGAAATGCTCCCTTTTTTTTTTTTTTTTTTTTTTTTTTTTTGTCTTGGGAGAATCCGTGCAGTAGTTGAATTATCTTTTCCTAAATGTTAGTGGAATTCACTGATGACACCATTTTGGCCTAGAGTGTTCATGGTGGCCTAGAGTTGATCATGGGAGCAGTGTCTTGAACGGACATTGGGCGATTCAGATTTTCTATTTGTTTTTGCACCAGTGTTTGTAAATTGTGTTTTTCTAATTTTTTTTTCATTTTATATGACTTTTCAAATGTGTTGGGATATATTTGCTATTGTTCCTGTTAATTTCTAAATATATGGAGATTCTAAATAGTTACTTACTGATGATTTCTAACCTATTTCTCTGTGATCAGAGAATACAATCTATATAATTCTGTTTAATATCCCAGAATTTGTTAATTATGATTAAAGTCCCATGCATATTTGAAAAGAATGGCAGCCTATAAACTGATACTGAAATTGCTTTGTTGAAAAGTCTCTGGATACAAGTGTTGACTTAATTATATTTCTTCCCACTTCTTTGGATTTTTTTCTTTTTTCTGAATATTCTTAGATAATATGAATTCAGGCCTATTTTCTCCTCCTGTCAATTAAAATTGTCTTTAGAAAGTGTCCTCTTGGGATCCCTGGGTGGCACAGCGGTTTGGCGCCTGCCTTTGGCCCAGGGTGCGATCCTGGAGACCCGGGATCGAGTCCCATGTCAGGCTCCCGGTGCATGGAGCCTGCTTCTCCCTCTGCCTGTGTCTCTGCCTCTCTCTATCTCTCTCCCTGTGTGACTATCATAAATAAATAAATAAATAAATAAATAAATAAATAAATAAATAAATAAATAAATAAGAAAGTATCCTCTTCACGTCCAACAGGGTCTTTTGCATCCCCACCAGGAGACCACATTCTGGGGCTGACTCATCCAGGGGTGGGCACCAAGTAAATCCATCTTGAAGTCATTTGCCTCAGTCTCATCACCGTGCATGATTTCCCCACTTATTCCTGCCTGATCTTACCTACACTTCCTGATTTAACTCATCTCAGTTCTCTTTCCAACCTTTGAAGAAATTTTGAAAAGAAACCTTTTCCTATACACTTTAAAAATCACATCGTGTATTTTGTTTATGCGTAAGTGATAGAAAACATTTTTACCTGCACTTCAATACATGAAATATTTACCTTCAAACTGTTTACATGAGTTTTCCTTTCACATGTAGAAAAAGTAATCTACCCATTCTATTTCCAAATAACTGTACATTCTGAATTAAATTGTAAATATTTCAAATTAAACATACGTGGATCCCCACAAGAGTCAACTCAAACAGAAATTATGGATCAACCATGATCTGATTTACTGGGTGAACTGAGTATTAAGCCCAATTATTGCTTTTCCACTACTAAATCAGGAATAGAATCAGTGCCTAAAATGAAAAAATAAAACCAAGTACAACTCAAAAATCCAAATCTTATTGCATTGCCAAATACCCCTAATACTAACTTTGGGGTTATCATCAGGCAGTCATTTCCCTCCTGATCAGGGCATTTCAGAGCTTGCTAAATCTTGAATATAGTATGGCCAGAGCCTGTTTTTTAAATATTTCCTAATTGTGTGGTAAGAGATGCTTCTGTGATTTGAAATATGTGTCTATAGCATCTCAGAGAACTTTTTATACTTTGAGGATTTTTTTTTTAATTTTTTTTATTTATTTATGATAGTCACAGAGAGAGAGAGAGAGAGAGAGAGAGGCAGAGACACAGGCAGAGGGAGAAGCAGGCTCCATGCACCGGGAGCCTGACGTGGGATTCGATCCCGGGTCTCCAGGATCGCGCCCTGGGCCAAAGGCAGGCGCCAAACCGCTGCGCTACCCAGGGATCCCCTATACTTTGAGGATTTGTGAGCTCACATATTTTAAACAGGTAATTGTACACCTTTAGTTGTATTTCCTTCTCCTTACCATAAACATCAGATGCTATAATTAAAGAAAGGCATGAAACCAGAGTACAAAATAGATGGTGTGTCTCCCCAAAGTACAACTTTGAAAGAAAAAAATCCCTGTAAAGCAACAGGAACGTACTCTGTGATTATGTGCTCTGGGGCAGTTACACAGCCAGCATGAAGCGGATTACAAATTTGTTTGCTCTGGCAGGAAGGATATGCCTATTAACGGAAACCAGCTGTTCAGAAAAAATGCTATGCCCAAAGTAGTGGAAGGATGTCTTAATTTAGCTCTGGGCCACATTTATTACTGCCGAAAAAAAAAATCACAGAAACGATCAACACTATTCAATTAATAACATCCTTGTGAATTTATGCAACACAAAGGAGATATTAAGAATGGTTCGTCTAAAGTGAATCAATCTCTAGGGTTTCACCACTTTTTTCTTTCACCACACCATATCTCTGAGCTTTCCAACTTGTTATTTTTCATTCAAACCTATGCAGGGAGACACTTTTAGCAACTCAGTAGAAAACGTTTGTGCTTTCCTTTTTGGAGTGACCAAAGAAACTTGGGCAGGTCCCTTAGAACCCTCCCTCAGCACTGAGGATAGAAGAGACTACATTTTGGATTCACTGAGCATCAAATATCTCTGCTTTTCTTACTCTATGACTTTTGCACAAATATCTGTTCTCTTTCTAAATTTGGGTCAAATTATGTCACAGCTTATACAGATAAGGCTTATGGAAATATTTAACTCAAAGTTGTAAAAGGCAGAGAAAGACAGAAAAAGGTCGAATTGAAATACATAGGGTCCAGAACCTAAGGATCTTATGTCATTTCTGAAACGTCTTCATTTCCAGAAGGGCTGGAGCAATTCCTCAAGTTCTGTTTACATTTTGATATGGGGCCTTCAAGGGCATTGAGCTCTGTTCTCATTCTTTTTTTTTTAATTTTTATTTATTTATGATAGTCACACACACACAGAGAGAGAGAGAGAGGGGCAGAGACATAGGCAGAGGGAGAAGCAGGCTCCATTCACCAGGAGCCCAACGTGGGATTCGATCCCGGGTCTCCAGGATCGTGCCCTGGGCCAAAGGCAGGCTCTAAATCGCTGCGCCACCCAGGGATCCCCTCTGTTCTCATTCTACTAGGGGCTTCCTGCCCTTGGCCTGGGCTCAGTTCTTATGCTAATGTGGGGCTTTCTAGGACATTAAGCTGTAAACTTTTGCTTTTCTCCCTGTAACTGAAGTAATGTAAATTTCAGCTCTTCTTCGTCAGGGGCCTGGGATGGCTGGACGTGTGCTAACGCTGGACTGAAAGTGGAATGGCCTTATTTTTCTCGGCTTCCACGCATCCTGTCCCAT
The DNA here is from genome assembly GCF_905146905.1 of Nyctereutes procyonoides. NCBI lineage: Eukaryota > Metazoa > Chordata > Mammalia > Carnivora > Canidae > Nyctereutes > Nyctereutes procyonoides. The sequence goes on from NW_026575104.1 coordinate 53,745, forward strand.
CCTATCTAGCTCCTTCCCCCTTTCCCGGAGCTCCTAAGAGAGCAATTGCAAATGACCTCAGCGTTGCAGCCTGTGTTGGGGACAGGCCCAGGGATTTGGGATCAGGAAGACCTGGAGCGCGGGCGTCCTGGCTGTGCAGCGGGATTCGATGCTGCAGACTCTTATTCCCTAAGGCTATCTTGACAACTGACTTTGTACATAGAAAAGCTCTCCTTTGTCTTTGAAAGATGAAGAGCGAGTCAAAGCGTTTTTTCTCTGCCCATCTGATTGCTCAGATTCCAATCTGAGACGTATTTCCTGTTAATAAGGATAATTTACTATCCGTAGTACTATGGTTAAAATATTCTGACACAAGTAATTCAGAGCGATGAGGGTTTCTCACCTCTTTCTTCACAGCTCAGTCACTCATCAGGAAATGCATCTTTATAGATTTGGAAAGAACTGAGAGACATTATTACCAATAGTCCTTCCGCTGTTTCAACTGACACTGAAACACTGTGAACTCTTTGGAAGACAAATGTCAAGGAAATAAATGTTTGCATTGCTAATTTTAAATGCACTTGCAATATGGAGTCCATTATGATAGAAGTATTTTTATCTGTGTTAGGTTTTTTGGTAACTAAATGGAAATGAGACCGCCAAGGCAAGCGAGGGTCCAAGAACAGATTTTATTGCAGGCACCCTCGGGCGAGGTTCCACGACTCACGGAGGGGAAGAGTGAGTCGGGGAAGTCGCGCCAAGACAAGGTGGCAGGGGGTTTACGTAACGTTGTAAGGCAGAACGGTTTCCTATTGGTCGGCTCATATGCAAAGGAAGGATTGCAATCCAACCAGTCAGAGTGACCCTCCCCATGCAAAGGAAGGATTGCAGTTCGGTCAGTCAAAGGTGACTTCCTCCTCTGGGGTTTGAAGGGCATTGGGTCCGGTTGGGGAAGTCCAAAGGAGAGGTCTAAGGGTCTGCGTCAAGCTGTCAGCAGGTCATTGGTCCATTGGCGTCCCAGGTGGAGGTGGTGACAGGAACCTCAGCCATTTGGGGTATCCGCCATCTTGAGGAGTTTCTCTTCCCGCCTGGCCCCAACAATCTGATTTTTGCTATTTATCATCCTTTCCTACTTTTCAGGTTGAGGAGGCATTATACTTGTTCATAAGTGTTTTTCTTTCGTTCTGATATAAAATTCTTATATATATTCTTATATACTTCCTCTCACTGACGGAATTGAAGTGTGGTCAGGATCCGAGCCCTGGGGGACCCACGTCCCACGCCAGCACCTGGAACTCAAGAGCCACTCAGCTTCCGGCTGGTTTTGGTTCTGCCTCTGCGCCCTGCTGGCCCGCCTGCGCTCCCTGTGCCCAGGGCCTCCCCGGGACGCTCCCGCTGCCACCCACCAGGAGCGGCCTGTTCCACCCGAGGGCCCTTTTTGGGACACGCCGACAGCTTCTGCGATGTGTGCCTTCCCTACCAAGCACGGTGCCAGGCTCACAAGGGAAGGCCCGAGTGAGTCAGGGAGGTGGTCAGGAAAGCCCCCGCCCCCCCCCCCGTGGGAGGACTACAGGGCGTTCTGAAGCCAAGGAGCCTGGGCCCGGCCTCAGGGCCCTCAGGACACCCCCTGGAGGTGACAGAGGGGACACTGGCTGGAGGGATGGAGAGGAAGACAGTGCTCAAGGTCAGGGCACAGCTGGGAGCAGGAGTCCGCCCGAGGGTGGGGGAGGAGCGAGGCAGGAGGAGGGTGACCCCAGCTCTGAGCCGCCCGCGGTGGGGCAGCAGTGGTCCCTCTGCTGGGAGCGCGGCACAGGGGCGCCTCCCGCTCCCCAGCCCCCATCCCGCGGCCTCCACCGCAAGGTTCCACCTCGGGGACAGGTCACAGCAGCAGGGACTTGACCAGGCCGCAGTGGAACTTCCAGACGAGGGGAGAGCGCGGCGCTGAGGGCTTGGTCTCCGTCTCCTGACATGCACCGGCAGAACCTTCGACCCCCGACTCCTCCCTACCCCGGCGCGGGTGTAGGAGGTTGGGGTAGCGGGAGCGGCTTCCGGGATGCCCCGGGCGGAGGCGGACCGCGGCCGCCCTCCCCTCGGGGCGGGTACGGGAGTCCGCACCACACGCCGCCGTACGGGCCCCGGTCTAGGCCCTATGGGAGCGGCCACTCTCCGCGACACGGCGGCAGCTTCCCGGGGGGCCGATTCGGGTCTCCGTCCCCTGGCGGCTACCCTGGCTCCTACTCCAAGTCCCCCGCGGGGTCCCAGCAGCAATTCGGCTACTCCCCAGGGCAGCAGCAGACCCACCCCCAGGGTTCTCCAAGGACATCTACACCATTTGGATCAGGGCCTGGTAGAGAAAAAAGAATAATGAGTTGGAAAGTTATTTCAAGCCTTCAATGCTTGAAGACCCTTGGGCTGGCCTAGAACCAGTATCTGTAGTGGATATTAACCAACAATACAGCAATACTCAAACATTCACAGGCAAAAAAGGAAGGTACTTTTGTTAAACATTTCTGAAATCCACCCGGAAGCTTCATGTGTCAGGAACATCTTGGACAAAACTTTTACTCCTGTCATTAAGTGGAACCCTAAGATGGTGACTTTGAATAACAATTAGTTGAGTCTTCTTGGTACTTTTCATCATATCAAGTATTGTTGATATTAGAGAAGACATACAGTACAGTAATTTGCAACATTTAGCTCTTTGGAAGTGCCTACCACATTTTAGAAGATTCACAGTTTCCAAATATTTAACGTTCATGGTTATATAATGGACATTTGTCTTTCAATGGTTTTCCAATGTTTTAAAATAAAACATTTTTGTCTTTCTAAAAAAAAAAAAAAAAAAAAAAAAAGGAACTTCCGGACGTGACGGCAGAGGCCCCCGGACTGCGTGAAGCGGCGCTCGCACCAGCGGCAGGCGTGCGGCTTCTCGCGCATGTGCACCACGGCGTGGCGGCTCAGGTCGTGTGAGTACTGGAAGCCCTTGCCGCACTGCACGCACGTGTAGGGCTTCTCGCCCGAGTGCGTGCGCTCCTGCCTCTTCAGCGTGTAGGCGCAGGAGAAGGTCTTGCCGCAGAGCGGGCAGGTGGGCGCCGGGCCGTCGGGGGACAGCCGCGCCCGGGGGCCCTCCCGCTCGCGGAAGTGGGCGCTCAGGTGCCCCTGCAGCACGTGCGCGCCGGGCAACAGCTTGCTGCACAGCGGGCACACGCACAGGGCCCCGCGCCCCGCCGCCGCCTCCGCGCCGCCCGCCGCACCCACACCGCGGCATCCAGAACTGGGGTCTCCACCCTATCAGGGGAGCCCTAGTGCAAGGTCTGCAGGAGGGGGGCAGGCACCCTGAGCTGCGTGTCCCAGGGCCTCGGACACAGGGTACCTGTCAGCAGACCCGGCGGAGAGGGTGCCACATGCCTGGACGGAGGGGTCCCGAGTGCCCGAGGGTCCAGCGCAGGCACAAAAGTGTTTAGGAAGGGGGAGACCCTGTGGACTGCAGAGTTGGCATCCTGGGGACAAGGTGCAAGAGCACCCCAAAGGTGTCAGGGTACACCTGGTCTGCGGGGAGACGGAAATAACCTGAGTGAAATAGAAAGCGAAGATTTTTTTTTTATTTACAATAGTCACACACAGAGAGAGAGAGAGGCAGAGACACAGGCAGAGGGAGAAGCAGGCTCCATGCACCGGGAGCCCGACGTGGGATTCGATCCCGAGTCTCCAGGATCGCGCCCTGGGCCAAAGGCAGGCGCCAAACCGCTGCGCCACCCAGGGATCCTGAAAGCGAAGATTTTGAAGAAGTTGGGGCCCCAGGGGTGGGACGTACTGCGGGCCGCCGGCGGTCTCTGGCGGTCTCTTCCCAGGGGAATGATCTAAAGGGGCTGCCCTGATGGAGCATCTCGCCCCGCTGTGAAGCTCTTCTTCACTGCAACCCGGCTAGCTAGGTGCTCTCGTGATGGCACTGGTGTGATGGGGGAGGTTAGTTAGGTCAGCGGCCACGCAGCAGGCCACCAGTGGGCCGTAAGTCCCTGAATCAGGATTCAAATCCTGATGGTCTCCTGAGATCCCACCGGCACTGCCCCGCAGCCCCACAGATGGAGAATGGGTTGGGAAAGAGGAAACCCAGCCAGGGGTGGGTGGCAGGTGGAAAGGAGGCCTGGACTAGGGTGGAGGAGGTGCTGGCGGAGGGGCTGGACTGCGAAGGCTGGGACCCCAGGTTGCAGATCAGTGGAGAGGCCTCCAGCCCTCCTCAGGAGGAGGGAGTGGCACCTGTGGGGTGGGAGGGGCAGAGCCACCCAGGGGTCCCATTCAAATCCTGGGGTGGGAGACCTGAGGACTAGCCCTGCGGAGCTAGTATCTCAAGTCTATGGCAAGGAAAGCCACATTTTTACACTAAAAAATTATTCCGTGTTCATTTGAAGTTGAAATCTGACTGGACATCCTGCAGTTTTCTTTTTTTAAATCTGGCAAGCACCCTTGGAACCCTGAACCCACAGGGTGCTCGGCCATAGAGACTGCCCTGGCTCCCAAGGTGCATCCACTCTGGCCACCCCGACCCCTGACCCCTCCTCCCCCCACCTCAAGGAGGGCCAGCCCCCCTCCCGGCCCCCCTGGAGCAGGCTCCCAGCAGGAGGAGCCAAATTCACAGCAGGTCAGGTGAACCCCAGTGGGACTGCCCCCTGGGGTCCTGTCTGGCTCTCAGCCTGCCCCCTGCCCCCCCTCGACCTTGCATACTGCCCTCCACCCCCTGGAACCTTGAGATCCTCATCTGCAAAGTGGGAGGAAGAGCTGTCGGGCCTGGCACCCAGTCCCCGGGGTTCCCATGGGTCCCCCCAGACAGTGGCCTTCCCCGACCACCCCAGCTGAGCGCCGCCCCAGCCCACCTTCTCCTTCCACGGCCTTGGCCTTCTCCAGAGCGCTCCCCGTGTCCAGTGACCGCGCCACCTCGCGGCTTTCCCGCTGTACCCTTGACGCTGATGAGGCGGCTCAGCACCAAACAGGCATTCAGAACATGTCTCTGGAGTGAGTGCGGTGGCTTCCGTGAGGGACGGCCCACCAAATCCTGGCTGCTCCTCGGCCCTACCTGTCCAGGGTTGCTCCCCCAGTGGGGCCCCGAGGCCGCGGAGGCAAGGAGGGAGGCCGGCCCTCCTGGGCACACAGCTCCCCAGGCAGCCCAGAGGGAGGCCCCGGGGCAGGCAGGGTGTCCTGGCCTGTCCTGCCTGGCTAGTGGGACAAAGTGCTCCTTGGGGCCCTGACCGAGGCTGTGGGGCGTGGAGAGGGGCCGCAACAGGTTCGGACGCTGCCTGTGGGAGCTGAGAGGCCAGCCCAGCTGGGCGTGAGCTAGAGGAGGGGCATCCCCGCGGGGAGAGGGGGCCCCTGTGCCTCTAGGTGGGAAGGTCTGAGTTAGGTGCCCCTGTCCCACCCCCCACTGCCCAGGAGGAGCCGTCCCAGGCAGCCCCGGGGAGATGGCACCAGGAGGTGCCCCCCTCCGCAGCCCTTGGATCCCCTCTCTGGCCCCGCGAGGTCCCCGGGCGTGAGGACGACAGGAGGCCACCGCAGGAGGAGCCTCCCTGGACGCAGCTGGCTGGGCGGCCATCTGGCCTGGGAGCTGCCCTCGGGCCCCGCCCTCCAGCTGCTGCTGAGACCAGGCAGCCTGACAGCTGGCAGCTGCAGAAGGTGATAGGCCCGAGGCCGCGGAGCTCCGGAGGGGCAGGCAGCCACCCTCCTCGGGGCCCTGCTGCAGCACTTCTTGTTGGAAACATCTGGCCGAGGGATCCCCAGGGGCCCCAGCGTGGGCTGGGGCGGGCAGACAGGAGTGGGGCCTCGTCTTGCCATTCCACCTGAGGTGCAGAGGGGGTGTCCTGGAGGGGAGCGCTCTGCTCTCCCTCCGGGAGGTCTGAGGACAGGCTCACACGGGGTGCAGAAACGGGCGCGGGGCTCCCGGCACGTCTTGGTGGGCACCGGAGCTCCGTGCAGAACCGGCAGGGGGGCCTCCTGGAGATGGGCCGGTGGCCAACGAGCCGGAGGTTTAGTATGGTAGGACTATGGCCGGGCGGCCTCCCGGCCAGGACGCCTGTCCTCTCGTGGCCACTGGGGCCTGGAGCGGCTGGGGAGTTGCCACATCTTCCATGAGAGGTCGCCCTCCCCCCTCCCCAGAGGCTGCCGGACACCACCGACCCCCACCCCATTCTCTTCCTGTCCTCCGCCTTCTCCACAGCGTGTGTGGCCAGGGGGGCGGGTACGGACACCCTTCCTGGGGCAGCAGTGGGTAGGTGGGAGTCCCAGGGGGCCAGGGGGAAGGTTTGCAGGGTAAGGGATGGACAGATGTGGGACATCTGGTGGAAAGCGAGGAGGAGGAATGAGGGGTGAGCGTCCCCCTGAGCAGGGGAGAGTCCTCTAAGGACTATGACTGTCCCTCAGCCCCAAGGAGTCTGGCAGGAGCCCAAGTTTAGGGTGTAGGTGCTTTCCTGGCCGCTCAGCTGGGCTGCACCTGCCTCTGACCCAGATACCCCCCAGGCTGAACTCTGACCCTGGGTAAGGAACAGAAATGGGCCTCTCCCCCACAGAACACATGCCGACTCCAGGAGGGTAACTCACGGAGTTTTCCTTCCACAAAAGGATCGCTGTGACTGGGAGGCCTCAGGGATGGGGGCAGGGACAGCTGTTGGAGAAATCTCTGGCTCTAGCCCAGTGCAGGGCCCGGGGAGGGGTCATCTGCAGTGTCCTCCCGCCTCACCCGCCTCCGCTGCCCACCCCTGCCCAGTGGATTGTGGGAGGCCGGGGCCCCACCGGGGCGGCAGGCAGGGGCCTGGGCTGCCCTCTGACAGCCCTTCTCTGGGTGCCTGTCCCAGCCCAGGACAGGCACCCCCCCCCCCCCCGCCAGGTGTGCGGTGGAAGCCGCCTACCTGGTGGATGCCCCCCACCGCCCCACAGTCCCTGTGGCCCGCTTGTCCCGCTGTCATCGTTGGAAGCCCCCCATCTGCTCCTGTAGAGCTGTTGGTGTCTTGCTTCGGGGCCACTGGCAGCTCTGGGAAGACGCGGCCAGGGATGTTGAGTCGTGGCCAGGGCAAGGTGGCTCTGCAGCCCGGGGCCTGGGCCTGGGGCCCCTCCCTCCGCAACCCCCCTGTCCCCTGCGCGCATTGCAGCCAGGGTCCCAGGCCCCATGGGGGCAGGGTCGTGCCTCCGGCCTTTGAGGGTCACCTCGGCTGCGCTCCACCCCCCGCATCTTCCCCCCACGCTCGGGGGAAGGAGCCCCGGGATGGCCCCACCGGCTGCAGCGGAACCGGGCCGCGCCGGGAAACAGGCCAGGCAGCACTCGGCCACGGGGAGCCTGGGCCGCCGCCTGCCGCATGCCGCGCTGGGGGCGCCCCGGGCGGCGGAGGCGGATGTGGGCGGGGCGGCGCGGGGAGAGGGCGGGGGGACAGGGCGGGGAGAGGGCGGGCCGGCGGAGGCGCGAAAAGCGCGGCGGGAGGACGGCCCAGCGCAGCCAGCACAGCAGCGCAGCCGGGGACGCGAGCTCGGCCCGGAGGCGCCCGGTGAGTGCCCCGCACGCGCCCTGGGCCCGACTTCCTCCCGCGGGCGCTTTGTTGGCGGGGGCGGCCCGCGCGCGGCGGGGTCGGGGGAGCGGAGCAGGAAGTGGCCGAGCGCGGCCTGGGCGGGGAGGGCGCGGGCCGGGCGGGCGGCGGGGGTGCGCCGGGCCTCCGTCCTGACCTTGGAGGCGGCGGCCTCGGGGCGCGGGGTGCTCGCGGGGTGCTCGCGGGGTGCGCGCAGCCGCGGCAAGTTTGCGGGGTCCCCGCGGCAGAGCCCTCCGCTGCCCGGAGACAAAAAGTTGTACGTGATGGCGAGGTGCCCGGCGGCCCACAAAGGCCGCGCCCGCGGCTGGCCTGCAGCCTGCGCCTGAGCGGTGGCCTGGGGGTGCCGCCCACCCAGGCCCGGATGCGGGGGCGCGGACCCGACTGGTTCCTGCGCGCTGTCGGGGGGGCGGGGGCCGGGTGTGCCCCGAGCCCCGGTGCAAGGGGAGGGCGGGGGCGCCTGGCGAGCCTGGGTCCCCTGCCCTGCGCCAGCTGAACCCGCGGTCCCGGGCGGCGCCTGGAGGCAGAGGAAGGGGCCCTGGGAGCGCAGGCAGCGCCCCGTGAGCTGTCCCCTAAATAATAATGACGCTACCAGCCCTCAGGGTGGAGGCCCTGGGGTCCGGAAGCTGCGGGAAACAGGGGCTCCGTCCCTGCGGCCGTGCGCCCCGAGTGCGCCCCGAGGCTGCCCGCTGCGGGCCTGCCGCGTGCGTCTCCCTGCAGATGCACACCAGCCTGTGTGTGCGCACAGATATATTTTTACACGCGGGGCTCGACAGCTGTCTGACTCTGTCAGCCGCGGCCCCACGTAGGCCAGGGTGGGGGCGGGGGACATCCAGAGGTCTCCAAGGCCAGCTCTCTGCCTCCAGGCCACGCCCACTTGTGTCCCCAGAGGGGCCCCAGCCTGCCGTGGGGGCTCGGAGCCCTGTCCTTGGAGGTCTTGCTCGCGGCGCTCGGCCACCAGTGGCGTGCAGGGCACATTGGGCACTTTCTCCCTGGGCAAAGTGTGTTCCCTGGCCTGGCGATACACACAGCCAGTGGGGGCTTCTCGCTCTTCTAAATTTAGCCTAAGACTGCAGGTTCAGAGCAGCCTCCTCTGGGCCCCCACCCTGCCCCAGGAGGCCGGTAAGGTGCGTGGCCAGAGGGTGCCTAGACAGCTGTAGGAAGAGCCGTACTGGGCTCGCTGCAGAGGTCCCCGGACGTCCTGGGCCCGAGGTCCCCAAGACAAGTGGCCCCCGGGCTGCCCTCGGCAGTGCTCGCGTGGAGGGCTCGCGGAGGGCTCGCAGAGGACTGCGCCTGGGAAGAGTGCTCTTTCCCAGGATGCACAGAGTGGGTGAAGGTGTAAACTGGGTTTTGGGGGATGCCTAGGAGTTCATCCAGCAGGGAGCGACGGGGAGGGCCCCTCAGGTTCAATGGCCAAAGTGTCTGCTCCAGGGAAGGCTGCTGGTGGGCCAGGGCGGGTGCCAGGGCCTCTGCATTTGTCTAGAGCACCCCCCCATTTGTTGCCTCCTGAATGCTGTAATTATGGGTCTGTGACCAGCCTGGACTGGGTGCTTCTCAGACCGGACCATGTGAACCTCTCTTTGTCCCCGGGGCCGAGCCTGGCGAAACCAGAGATGCCTGGTCCATGCTGGCCGGATGAATGAACCAGATTCAGACCGGCAGGGTGCTGTGGTTTAGGAGGGGCTTGGGGTTTCTTGGGGGGAGGTATTTTATGTCCCCCCGAGGGCTCCGGGCTCTCATTTGCGCCAGCCGCCTGGTCTCCTGGCCCTACTTTGTTCTGTTTGAATTTCTCCTCTTTCCTAGTCTGCGGCGAGAAGGAGGAACCCCGGCCTGTGGGCAGGGAGCTCAGGGGCACTCACCAGGGCCCTGGAGAGGCCAAGCAGCGTAGACCAGAGCAGTCAGAGGGGCTGCCTGGAGGAGGTGGCAGGTTAGGGAGGCTGGGATATACCCGGAAGGCCTCTGGGGTGGGGAAGGGTCTGTGGCCAGGCAGGGGGAAGTGGGAATGTAGAAGAGCCAGCAGACCCTGGGGACCTGGGTGTCAGAGAGGGGTGGCAGGGGGATTGCAGCCTCGGCCTCAGGGAGCAGGGCTGGTAACCTGGACTCTGTCGGGGGCTGTGGTGGGAGCCATGGGGGGTGGCTGTGGCTCAGGGCTGCGAGGGGGCGGAAGGACCCAGCAGGGGACCCTGGGTGCGCAGGGCCTCCCGGCCTCACCGTGGGGCTGGAGGGGTGGACAAACCTCACACACTGCCCCTTGATTCTTCCAGAGGCTGGGTACGCTGGCTGGGCTCGGGGAGACCCTGCTGAGAGGGGCCAGCGAGGGGCGCTGGGGTGGCCCTGGCCCGATGGAGCGGGGCGCCATGAACGACGTGGCCATCGTGAAGGAGGGTTGGCTGCACAAGAGAGGTTAGTGCCCGCGGGGCTTGGGGCTGGGGCGGGGGTCCCGGGGCCGGCTCCCCTCGGGAGGCCGGGCTGGCGTAGTGGCCACCTGGCGGGGTCCCTAGGGCAGGAGAGCCACCGCCACCTCCCTGCCTGCTTTCCTGGGAGGCAGGGAGGACGCTGGGGCGCGTCCAAGGCCTGGCTCGCTGGCGGCCCGGGGCACTGCCCGAGGGCTCCTGAGGCCAGGGCCGAGGTGCTGCGCCTGGCCTGCTAACCGCCTCGGGCCTGGGCTGGGGGGGCTCCGCACCACCCTGGGGCCCAGCACGGGGCCTGCATGTGCTGGAGCAGCGAGCCGCCTGGCCCGCGCCCGCCGGGCCTGCCCTGTCCGCATCCACGGGGCCCCGGGCTCGCGGGCCTCTGTTGCTCCGGGATGGGTAGCGGCAGATGGACAGGCCTCCCGTCCAGGTGCCCCTGGCGAGTGACTGCCTCCTGGCCCAGAGCGGGAATTAGCTGCCCCCACCCCACTTCCTCTTCCTCCGGACCTGTTCCTGCCCAGGCTCTGGTGACCCCAGCTGGCTAATCAGCCACTCCTCGAGCGCGTCCTACAGCAGATGGCAGGAGGGTGCCCTGTCCCCACCGCAGGGTCCCACGGGCTGTGGGGAGGGGGATCCTCAGACATGGGGAGCAGCCAGGGGGCGTGGCAAAAGCAGGTGTCTGGGCTTTGGAGGGTGCACAGGGGCTCCCCAGCAGAGCGGGCAGGGAGCTGGCCGGGGAGCCGCAGGAGCAGCGGGGGGAGGCGCGGAGGGGCAGGGAGGAGGGGCTGGGGCTGCCGAGCATTCGAGGCGCGGGGTCAGGGATGTGGTCAGCTGTGTTTCTAGAGCTCGTGTGGCCGCTGCAGGGAGGCTGCTGCACGGGGACTGCAGACAGAGGCCGGGACGCTCAGGGCCCTGCGGTCCGGGGGAGCCCTTCCACCTAGCTTCCCCTAAGAACCCGGTCCCCCCGCTTCCGTCCTCCTCGGCGCCCCAGGACCCCTGGCCAGCCCTCCCCCTCACCTGCCCCGGGCCCGGCAGCAGCACGTGTCCACAGTCCCCTTCGTGGGACCGGTGCCTCTTCATCCTTGACAAGTGTTTGCTGCCCGACTGTTAGATGAAGGGCTGACCCAGGAGGTCCTGGGCCTCGGGGCTGCCCAGGGCCCCAGACCCAGGCATGGGGACGTCCCCTGCCAGCCGGGCTGGGGTAGGGGTGCCTTTCCGGTTGCTACTCAGGGCGTGTGCCTTCTGAAGGGGCTGTGGGGTGTTGGGCCAGGGGGCATCCGGAGAGCTGAGTTTGAATCTGATTTGGTTGCTTTGTGACTATCCCCTCTCCCCCCCCAGGGCAAATCTGTTGAGCTCTCAGTGCCTTGGTCTCCCCGTGTAAACGATAGGAACCGTGGCAGGGCACGGCCTGCTGACGTTTGTCACGCGGCTTGTGGGGGGCCTCCAGTCAGGGTGCAGCCAGCCTCAGCAGCCTCCAGGCCCCAGCCTCAGGCCAAGAGAGGGGGTCCCAGCTCCCTGTGGGGAGGCGGGTATCTATCCATGGGGAGTGACTTTGGGGCTGTTCCCAGGTGACCTGTTTGCCGCGTGCGGGGGCCGGAGCCCTTGTGGTGGGTAGCGGGGAGGCCGGCCTGGGTGGGGACGCCGGGGCTTGAGCCCTGCACTGACCCGTTCCGGGGGCCAGGCAAGCCCTCTGGGCCTCAGTGTCCCCGTGTGTCCAGTGGGGAGCGGGTCCCCGGGAGAGTGAGCCCAAGCTGCTGAAGGCTCGGGTGGCTGGGCAGCAGGCTGGGCCGACGGGGACCCCAGAGGTGGGTGGGCTTCCAGAGCAGAGGCGGCTGTTCTGACGCTCATTAGCCGAGTGATAAGCGCACACCTGAGCCCAGGCCTGGCTGCTGGAGGCTGGTGGGCTTGGTATTTTGCTCCAAAAATGTACATTTTCAAAGCTCCCTTATGTGCATTCTCCTGATTTCTAAAGGTTGACAATTAAAAACCCACGCGTGCTCCAGGGTGTAGGTCTAGCCAGCGGCCTGCGGCATCCAGTTTTGTCTTCTGACCACCCAGCGCGAAGGTCACGGCCTGCGTGTCTGCAGCTGCTCTGGGGCTCCCATGCCCCCCGGGCCTAGTCTCGGAACCCAGGACAGCGTGGGCACCGTCCGCCCAGCCAGCCAGCTTGTGGTTCTCCTGGGGGTCAGGCCAGCAGGACCCGGGGGACCAGGAGAGGGGAGGAAGGCAGTGAGGAGCTAGGTGGATGGAGGGGGGGTTCTGGGCCTGGGCGGGGAGCCCCGGGCACCCCTGTGCTGACCCTGGCCGGCCATCGGCCAGGAGGGACCCGCGGGGAGTGCGCTCGGCTGGCCTGCGGCCCCTGGTCTGGGAGCTGGGATTGACAGTGGGGGGGTGGGGGAGAGCTGCGCTGGGGGCGCGGGCACCGCTGCTCCCAGGACCTGTGTGGCCAGGGGTCAGCAGGCCTGGCCCTGGCCTGGCCCTGCCCTGCGGTGCCCCGAGCACTTTCCAGGTCCGGGCGCCCTGGTGGGGCCTGGGCTCCCCGGGCCGTGTTTCTCCCACCGCCCCTCCCTCAGCTGTGGCTGGTCCTGTTTCCTGCCGGGGCCCTGGCATTACCTGTGTGCCCCACGTGGCTCTGAGGTGGGGGGCAGTGGTGACGCCGTCCGTTACCCCGTCCCTGGTCCTGCAGGCCCAGTGTGGGTGCGGGGGACCGTGGAGGGTGCAGCCTGGTTCCCCTCGGAGGGGGTGTGAGCTTTGCCGAGCCACGCCAGGCCTGTTGAACACACTAGAGCACATCCCGCCCTGGAGTCAGCTGTCCTTTGTTGGAGGGGGTGTGGCTGGCCGCCCCCCTGGGGTGAGGGGCTCAGCAGGACACCGAAGGAAGGGGGGGATCTACTCCCCTGGCCCCGTGGCCTGGGCTGGAGGGCAGGGCTGCCCCTCCTGGGCTTCTCTGGCAAGGTGGCTGTGGCTTTGGTCCTGGCAGCTCCCGGTCTGTGAGGCAGCTGGAGCTGTGTGGGGTGGGGTGGGGGGCCCGGGGCTGCCCCCAGGGCAGCTTGGTGCAGGGGGGCCAGGCCTGGGGGCGGGAGCTGGGCTCCAGGGCCTGCTGGCCCTGGTGTGTGGCTGTGTCCATGGCCACCACCACTGGGGGCTGTTTCCTGTTTTGTGAACATGTTGGCTTCTCTGTGCATTACAAACAACAGAAGAGGAAGCTGGGGTGACTCGCTCGGGGGGGGGGTGAGGGGTCACCGCCCGCCGTCCCTGGGTGCCTGGGCCTGTGCTGTGGCGTGCTGTCTGAGCAGGGCTGCCCTGCGGGGGCCGGGCTCCGTGCAGGGGGTGGGGGAGTCTCAAGCAGGGGCGGGGCAGGGGCCTGGGCGCTGGTGGGCCGTGCTCCGTGCAGCGGGCCCTGGGCAGCACCGCGCACTTGATGCAGGAGGGGCGCAAGGCCCGGGCTGGGGGGCGGGGGGGATGCGGGGGGGGGCGGCACCGAGCGCCGCGCCCAGACCCCCACCTGCCGCCAGCTCTCGGGAGAGGCGAGCCGGGGCTGCAGCAGCCCGAGTTCCTAGAAGTGCTGAGGAGCGCTGTGGGGGGGGCCCTGGCTCGGCCGCCCCTGGTGTCCCTCCTGCCCAGGCACACCCGGCCGGGCTCCGGGCCAGGGCCCCCCCCGAGGGCCCCCCCGTAACCGGAGCCCATGGCGGTGGCTCTGCGCCCGCTCCCCACAGCGGCCTGGTGCCCGCCGCTCCTGTCGCTCGGCACGGGCGGCCCCGGCCCGGGGCTCCTTTGCTCGGCTGGCCCAGGTCCCTGGGTCCCAGGCCGCGGTGGGGGGCGGCGAGTCCCAGGCCAGCTCCCGGAGCTGCGCATCCCCTGCGGCCGTGCCCGCGTTTGCTCCCGCCGTCAGGTGTCGTCCCCAGCCTTCAGGAGTCGGCCTGCGTTTCGGGGCGTTAACTTGATGCCCTGTAGGGGAGGGGTTCCTCCGTGCTGCTTCTGCCAACCCCGGGGGCTTGAGGTGGCGTCTCCAGACTCTGGATGTGGTTCCCAGATCCCCAGGGGGGCCCCATGACCGCAGCCCCCGTCCCCAGGCCTGTGGCCCAAGAGGCCGGCGTACATGGGGGAAGCTGGTGGACACATAGCCTGGCGGCTGCCCACTCCCCTCCCAGCCCCCAGGATCTCGTTGAGGCAAAGGTGTGGCTGCGGCTGCCCCCGAACCCCCCACCCAACCCAGCCTCACCGAGCCCATCTGCGGTGGGGCCAGGTGCACGTCTGTTGGAGCCAGTGGCTGGCTCGTTGGGGGACACTGGGAGGGGGCGGGGGCGGGGGCGCGCAGGGAGATAAACAAGGGCCTAGCAGCTGGCCGCAGGGCACTGGGGCTGTGGCCTCTCCGAGGGGGCACCGAATGAGCCGTGAATTGGGTGAGGGTCTGCGGGCCGCGGGGGCAGGACACCAGCAGTGAGCCCGTGGTGTGGGCGGGGGCCCCCGGACCAGGGCGCAGGCCCGGGGACCACGCCTCGTGGCCATGTCCCAGGGGCTGGGACTCAGGGCGGCCCCTCCTCTGGCCGGCCTGCCGATGGTAGGTGGTGCCCACGGAGGAGGTGGGTGCGCGGGGAACACGGTGGCTGGAGGGGCATCTCGGCTGGGGTGATGGGCGGGTGGCCGCGCCCAGGAGTGGGTTTGGACGACGCGGAGGTTGGTGGGGGGCACCGTCCTGGGCAGGAGGGAGTGCCCGGTGGCCCCCAGTGCCTTCCCGTGTTCCTGAGGCTGCCTGTGTCTACCGGGCCGTGACTCGGGGGCCTGCCTGCGTGGGGGCAGAGCCGAAGCCCCGTGAGCAGCTCAGCCTGGCCCGCAGGACCGGGTCTCTGCTCAGCATCCGTGACCGTGAGAGTCCTCAGTTTCCCCAGGGAGCCAGGGGCATGAGGAGCCCCCCCGCCAGGCGGGCCTTCCGGGAGGGCAGCGTATGCCCTCCTCCAGCGGCCGCTCGTGCCCTGCCGGGGGCCGACCCCACAAACGCTGCCCTCGGGACGGCTCAGGGTCACGGGGCGGGTTGGCTTGATTCGCCGCACCAGGCCCGGGGCCGCGTGAGTGGGGGTGTGTCGGCTGCTGCACTGGCAGAGGCCTGGCAGGCCGGGCCCCCCGAGATGACCCGTGCCCGCCCCTTCCTGGAGGGCGGCGATGGATGGGCTGCCGTCAGCGGGGCCGTTTGCTCACTGTGCTGGAGAAGGTAAATGGGCGCCCGGCAGCTGTCGGCCCGCGATGGATGTGTTGGCGGCAGGGGACCGCACGGTCGCCGCTGTCAGCTGGCGCCCGCTCCCCGGGCCTGCTGGGGCTTGCTTTGCTGTGGAGAAACAGCTCGGCACCGCCTGGCACCCCGCCAGCCGCCGCCTGCCACCGCCACCGCTGCTGCAGCAAAGTGACTATCTAGCACTTTCGCCAAAAACTGGGGACTGGGAGGGAACGTTCGCGGGTCTCGGGGTGCTGTGGCTGAGTGGACCGTGGCCCGGGGCTGACGGGCCGGGTCACGGCGTGGAGGACTCTCGGGCATCAGGCCTGGGCTGAGCGTGCGGCGCGACCCCCGACTGCCCTGCGCGTGGGTGCCAGCCCTCGGTGTGCTGCCGCCCGGGCTGCCCTGGCCGTAGTGTGGCTCGGGACCCGTGCCCGGGGCGCCCGGAGGGCGCAGGCCCGCAGCCCCTGCCCGTGCTGTCCCCAAGCCCTGGCTGTGCGGCCCTGTCAGTGTGACTTGGGCTGTAGGAGGCCACGGCTGCCTACGAGGAAGCCCGTCCCTCTCCCTGGGGACGAGCTGGCTCCAAGATGAGCAGTGTCCGAAGGGCCCCTGTAGTGGAGGATGCGCGGGGCACGTGCCGGGAGCTGTGGGGCCCTGAGGGGGGAAGGAGGACGTGGGGAGCCCTGGTCCGCGTGCGGGCCTGCGTGTGCCCCACTCCACGCCGCCAGGGCAGCTGGAGCCCTTACTGCGGATGGACGGGCGTTGGGATGAAGCTTGGGCGCCGAGTCCCCTCTGCTGGCCGGGCAGGCCGTGGCCTCCGAGGGCGGGTGTGGGGCTGCAGGGTCGAGGGCCGAGTCCGGGTGGGGAGCCAGACGCCGCGCGCCCTGCCTGCCCGCCGGAGGCCAGGGGCAGACCGTCTGGGCAGGGGCGCCTCGCCCGTGGCGGGGGTGCAGGGTGAGCCGTGCTGAGCGCCCCTGAGGCTGGTCCCGGGGCTGTGCTGAACCCTGTGTGGGGTGGACGCGGTGGACGCGGTGGACGGAGAGCCCTCGGGGGTCGTGGCCTGGCTGCGGGCAGGCGTCTCCCCGAGGCAGTGGCGGGGGCCCCCGTCGGGAGCAGCGCCCTGACGGCACTCGGGCGTCCGTGGTCGTCAGCTGCCACAGTGAAGGCTGGTGTGTGTGTCCCCTCCCCGACCCCACGGCCCCAGCCCCCGAGGACAGCGGTGGGCAGGCACAGGGCAGCTGCGTCCCCTACTCCCTCCGTCCTTGTCAGCCCAGCGCTGGGGGGAGGGCTCCGGGGCCCCCGACGTGTGGCTGAATGCATTCCCACGCAGCCCCAGCCCGGGGCGCATCTGGCACCGCCTCGGCCCCCTGCCCGGCAGAAGGGGGTCTGCGAGTCTCGGAGCCTTGGCTCCAGCCTCCCTGGGGTCGCTGCTCCTCCTCAGGGGGCTCAGCTGTGTGGGGCACAGCGGGGGGACAGCTGGGGGCCGACTGTGGCCGCCCTTGATGCCCTGAGTCTGGGGCTGGTGGAGGGCTCAGCCTCGTCCCTGCCAGCGTTGCTCCCGGCAACCCCTACTCCAGTTCTGGGTTCCAGAACCTTCCTGGCCCTGGAGTGGGGTGGGTTGAAGGCTGCTGGAGTGCTGCAGGTGCACAGCCAAGTGGCCGGGTGAGTCCTGGGTACTGCAGCACCGGCACCCCCGTTCCAGGGATCCTGGACCCCATGGGGAAACTGAGGCCCCGGCCAGCGTGTGGGTGCGGCTGAGCAGGCGCACTTGTGCCGGCTGCACGCACGGGGCACGGTGCTGGGCGCGGTGGGGGCCGGCGGCAGTTGATGAATCAAGATGGATTTTCGGGGCAGCGCGGGCGAGGCGCTCATCGCTCCCCCGCTCAGCCAGCGTCCCGGGGAGCGGCAGCTGGCGGGATGGGAGGCACTCCATCAGGGGCCGACAGCGCCAGGCTGGCGCGCAGGGGGTGGGAGCGCGCGCCCGGGCCGCGCGGGTGGTGGGCTGCACACGGCCCGGAGCCTCCTCGCTCGGGCCCACCCGCTGCACCGGCGGGGAAGGGGTGTGGGGGAGCCAGGCGGCGGCCGGGTCCCGGGCCCCCGAGACCCCCCCAGCCTTCCCAGCTGACCGTCTTCGCAGGCTTGGGGGCTCAGCGGGTCGCTGCCCTCAGTCGGGTCCCTCTTTGCCAGCCGTGTAGGGCTGGGGTGACCTCCCGGCCCCCACCAGGTGTCGTGGAGCCAGGGCTGGGTCTCAGAGGCCACTGGGTTGGTGGAGGCGCTGGGCAGTGAGGTGGGGAGCCCCCCCCCACCCCCGGTGCCTGGCCCTGAGCAGGCCTGTGCTGGCGCCCCTGCCGCGGGGCCCTGCGGGGACGGAGGGCCTGGCCCAGAGCGTGGGGACCCGGCCTCCCCTCACCTGCTGCCCAGTGGCCCCTGCGATAAAGCAGTTGTCTAATTAGTAAGTTCTCCGTCGCTGTGCAAACTCTTTGCTTAGCAAAATGGAAATGAAACATTTTTTTTCCGGGTGTCAGTATGAAAAATGACAGTCGCTCCAACATCGCTGAGGACATCTGCTCTGGTTCTTAAGTGTGAATGCCTGTTTATGGCTGATGTGGCGAAACTTGGGGAACACTTCCCCGTGTACCTGGGTACCCCATCCGTGGGCGTGGGGGTCAAGGGTGGCAGGTCGCAGCCCGGGGAACGCACGGACACCTGGGCCTGGCTTCGCTGTGATGCCCGCGCTTGCACGGTGGGGTGGGGGGGAGGCAAGAGTCCCAGTGCCCGGCCCCGGGGCAGGGGGCTGCTGCAGACGGCGCCCTGGGTCCCACTCGCTGTCCCCTCCATGCCACACGCCGGGCTCCATCCTGCAGACCAGGGCCGCTGTCCCTACAGTAATTGGCGGCCGCCACCTGGCCGGACCCAGGTGGGTGGGGGGCGCCCTTAGCCCTGCCACGCTGGCACCCCCGTCCGCCCTGCTGAGAGCGAGGGCAGTGTCCTCGGGTTAGCGTGTCCTGGGTGCGTGCGCTAGGAGCGGGGTTTCCGTGGGCAGACGGGGCAGGGTCCGGCGGCCGTGGCCCCTCACCGCGCCGTGTCCTCAGGGGAGTACATCAAAACCTGGCGGCCCCGGTACTTCCTCCTCAAGAACGACGGCACGTTCATCGGCTACAAGGAGCGGCCCCAGGATGTGGAGCAGCGAGAGTCCCCCCTCAACAACTTCTCCATGGCACGTAAGTGCGTGCGGCCTCCCCGGGCCACGGCTGGGCACCGCTGGGCGCGGGCCACCCTGACTGGACAGGAGGACAGGGCGGCAGGGCTGGCTTTGAGTCCCCGTGGGAACTAGCGTGCGGCTGGTTCTGGCTGCCGGGAGCTCCGAGGCTGGCCACCCCGGACCTGTCCCAGGGCCCGCTTGCTCTGGCGTCCGAGGGCCTGGCCGAGGGGCACAGCCTGGGGACAGCCAGCGTGCTGGATGCCACCTGGAGCTCACCGGGGTCTGTCCACAACGGTCCTGGGTGTGGAGGCAGGATGAGAGTGCGAGAGGGGCACTCGGCTTCCGGGAGCCTCTGTCCCCCCTAGGAGGAGCCCCCAGAGGCCTCGGCCCTGTGGTGGTTTGTGGGGGGCAGTGCCACGCAAGGGGCCTGGGGCAGCCTGCAAAGCTGGAAAGCCTGGTGCTTTCTCTAAGCTTCGTGTTCCGGTGGCCTTACTCTGTACCTGCAAGGGGTGGGGACAGCTGGTGCAACCCCACCTGTGGGGCTCGGGTAACCTGGGCATGGAGCTGGGCCGCCCAGGGCTGACCCGGGACACGGCCCGGGGCGGTGGGGGGGAAGGATGAGTGATGGGCTCCTGAACTGATAGACCTCCTGGGCCCCTCTTGGGATGCCATCCAAGGTACAAGGTGCCCGCTGTGGGGGTCCTGCCTCCACCCTAGGCTCCTTTATACATCTCCACGCTCCGGGTCCCTCTGCCTTCCCTGACATTCAGCCTGGGAGCCTGGGGTCCTGTAGCTACCCCACGTCTGGCCCAGGTTCTGGTCCAGAGTCTCGGGGAGGTAGCAGGGGTGATGGGGAGGGACTCACGGCTTCCGTGCGGGCGGCAGGGACATAGAGCTGGGCGGTCCTGGACCTTGGCTGTCCTGCCCACCCTCTCAGTGTAGCCGGCGCTGTGCTGTAGGGGCAAGGGGCATGGCCAGCGTACCCCCCCCCGAGGGCTTCTGTCCGGCGGGGAGCATAGCCCCTGCCCTGTAAGTCTCCCACCTGGGGGTCTCCCAGGGGACCTTTACCATGACCTGGGTCCACTGAGTCCTGACCCCATCCGCATCTTCAGGCTTCCTTGGAGCAGCCATTGAGTAGGGGCTCCAGGGTGACAGGAGACCAAGGAGGTAGGCACCCCTGTCCCTGCAGCCTGGTGGCTGGCTGGGCTCCACCCAGTGCCTCCTTGACTGGGGTGCGTGGCACATTGCTGGCAGGGCTGTGGGGACCCTGGGGAATGTTCCCTGCGGGCAGAGTGCAGGGGGGATGGGGGCGACTCTGCAGAGGCTCTCGGGAGGTAGGTGTCATCCAGATGGGCTGGGGCCCTGAAGCCGGCGACGTGGCTCGGTGGGGGCCTCTATGACTAGGGGCTTCTTGGGGATGGATTCCAGGGGTGGGGGCACAGGAAGCCAGGGTGGGATGGACACCAGGCGCCTAGGTCCTGGGAAAAGCTGGTGGTCTCTGATGAGCGAGTGGGAGGTAGGTGTGTGGGACGGAGAACACAGGCCACAAGGCTTTCTGTCCCCCATCCCCATGTTGACATAGGCCAGGCCCAGCCCCGGTAGACCACTCCTTACCTCTGCCGAGCCCAGCCAGGGCCCCCTGAGGTTGCTAGGGCCCTCACACACACGGGGCCAGCGTCGCCCTAGAATTTCTCAGCGGTACCCCAGACTGGCTCACACCCCTCTTGGGGCCTCGTGCATCCCCACAGCCCCTGTACTGCTGGTGTGCATGCATTACTGGTGTGTGTGCGTGCTCCAGCTGTGTGCCTGCTCCAGGTGTGTGTGTGCTCCCGCTGTGTGCCTGCTCCAGGTGTGTGTGTGCTCCAGCTGTGTGGCTGCACCAGGTGTGTGCGTGCCCCAGCTGTGTGCCTGCTCCAGGTGTGTGTGTGCTCCAGCTGTGTGGCTGCACCAGGTGTGTGCGTGCCCCAGCTGTGTGCCTGCTCCAGGTGTGTGTGTGCTCCAGCTATGTGGCTGCACCAGGTGTGTGCATGCTCCAGCTGTGTGGCTGCACCAGGTGTGTGCATGCTCCAGCTGTGTGGCTGCACCAGGTGTGTGCGTGCTCCAGCTGTGTACCTGCTCCAGGCTTGTGCATTCTCCTGGTGTGTTTGTGCTCTTGCTGTGTGTCTGGTCCAGCTGTGTGCCTGCTCCAGGTGTGTGCACTCCTGGTGTGTGCGTGCTCCAGCCATGAGCGTGCTCCTGGTGTGTATGCATTCCAACTGTGTGTGAGCTTCTAGTGTGTGGGAACTCCTAGTGTGCGTGTGTTCCAGGTGTGCCCAAGTTTCAGCTGTGTATGAGCTCCCAGTGTGCATACATTCCAGCTGTGTGTCTGCTCCAGGCGTGGGCATGTTCCCGTTGTGTGCGAGCCCCCGGTGTGCATGCATCCCAGCTGTGTGCCTGCTCCAATTGTGTGCCTGTTCTGGCCATGAGCATGCTTCTGAGCTCCTTAGTGTGCGTGTGTTTCAGCTGTGTATGAGCTCCCAGTGTGCACAGATTCCAGGTGTGTGCATGCTCCAGGTGTGTGCGTGCTCTGGATATGTGTCTCCGTGTTCCTGCCATGCGCCTGGAATCCCCAGCCTCGGGTGGTGTTGGGGGAATGCCATTGTGTGGGGTGGGTACAGCCTGAGCAGCCTCCAGGGAGGGTCATGTCCTCCAGCTGCCTGCCCAGGACAGGCGGCATCTCTGAAGGGTGAGTCCCCACCGGCCTTTGCTCTGGGACTGGCCCTGCTAGAGGTGGGGGCTGGGAGTCATGGCTGGGGAAATGGCAGGGGGTTCCTGCTCGGGGGCCAGCTGCTTTCCCTCCTCTATCCCACCCCCGGGGCATCCCTCCTCCTCTCCCTCTTGCCAGTTGAGCTGCCTGGCATGCAGCTCGGGCTCAGAGACCCGGGGAGAGGATGGCATGGGGCTGAGGTGACCCGACCTCAGCCAGCCCTGCGGGGGCACCTCACTGCCTGCAAGCAGAGTTTCAGGGCTGGAATAGGGGTCCCACCCCTGGTTTTACAAGCAGGGGAGCCAAGGCGTGGAATGGGAATGGGATAGGGCTTTGCATGACCTGGTGGTGGGGTCCTGGGGGCGGGGGCAGGTGGGCCCTGTGTCGGGGAGTGCAGACTCACCTGCCAGCCCTGCCCCCAGAATGTCAGCTGATGAAGACTGAGTGGCCCAGGCCCAACACCTTCATCATCCGTTGCCTGCAGTGGACCACGGTCATTGAGCGCACCTTCCACGTGGACACACCCGAGGAGCGGTATGAGATGGATGCACAGGGCGGCTGGGTGCCAGGGCCTCTGCTTCCTGGTGGGGAGGGCACATGCCTTGTGGGGAACCAGGCCTCGCTGCCCCCCGTGTCCAGGCCGGGGTCATGGGGCCTCACGTGCCGGCCCTGCAGGGAGGAGTGGATGACTGCCATCCAGACAGTGGCCGACGGGCTCAAGAGGCAGGAGGAAAAGATGATGGACTTCCGGTCGGGCTCGCGCAGTGACAACTCGGGGGCTGAGGAGTTGGAGGTGTCCCTGGCCAAGCCCAAGCACCGTGTGGTGAGGCGCTTCCCCAGCTTGGAGGGGCCTGGCTGCCCCATTGTGGCCAGCGGGAGCCCTGTGGGAGGAGTAGGGCTGGGATGCGGGATGCGGGGGGGCCCGGGCCCCCCTGACCCCAGGTGCCTGCCCGGTGACCCACAGACCATGAATGACTTTGAGTACCTGAAGCTGCTGGGGAAGGGCACGTTTGCGAAGGTGCTCCTGGTCAAGGAGAAGGCCACAGGCCACTACTACGCCATGAAGATCCTGAACAAGGAGGTCATTGTGGCCAAGGTGGGGCACGGGGCCGGGGCCTGGCCGGGGTGTGGGGGCGGGCAGGGGCAGGCGGGGGCTCACCGGGCTCTGTCTTCCAGAACGAGGTTGCCCACACGCTCACGGAGAACCGTGTTCTCCAGAATTCTCGGCATCCCTTCCTGACGGTGAGTCCTGGAGGCGCCGGGCTGCCTGCGGGGGTGAGGCTCTGGGCCGGGGGCTCCTTGCCACCAGCCTGTCCACGGAAGCCCCACGTGCCTGGCCGAGGGTGGGCACACCGGCAAGGTTGCCGGGAGGCGGGGGTGGTTTGTGCCCCTGTGCACGGAATGGGGTCTTCCTCCCCCCACTCTGCCCGAGGCCCTGGGAGGCCCCCAAGCCCCCGTGCCTGCCCTGCACGCCCCCTTCCTGCTGCTCCCCCCTTGAGGCTGGAGCCAGGAGGGTCTCATCCTCATCCAGGGGGCCCTCGGCCCAGGAGGAGTGTCCGGAAAGCCGTTAGCCTTAGCGCCATCCCGGGCTCGGCCAGCTCCTGGAAGGTGTGGGTGGGCCCGCGCTCACCTGCAGGGTCTGGCCAGGCGCTGCCCCCACCCGGGCTCTCCCTGGGACCTCCCCCCCCCCAGGCCGCGTCACCTACTCAGGGTGTCCTCAGCCCAGGGGACCGCCTGATCCAAAGCAGGAGCAAAGTAGGGAAGGGGCTGTACTTCTCTAAAGTTTCTGTTCCTTAAAACGTTTTCTTAGGAGAAGTGACCGACATTTTTAAAAGAAGGTCTCATTTTTTTGCCCGGACTCGTTCTTCTTACTGGCTTTGCCTCAGATTTGTGTCACCTTGCTCCTGCTGCTCGTGTCCAGGCTCTGTGTCCTTCCCTCCCCCTCAGCGCACCCCCACGACCACAGCACTCTGCCGCGCTCGACAGGGCCTCCAGGGTCCGTGCACGCTGGACCCCGCCCCCCTGCCCTGGCGGTGGCACCCCCTCCTGCAGGTTCTCCGAGGGGACAGGGCTCACGGGGCACAGCTTATTACCGCTGCCTGAGTCTGTGGCCGGTAGAAACCAGCCTGTCCTGTGTTTTCCGTGGATGGGGCTCCTCCCTGGAGGCTGGGCTAGACCACAAGGCAGTCACTTGTGGGGACAACTTGGTCCCTGGATGGCCAGGCAGCCAGGAAGCTCTGCCCCAGGCGTGTCCTCCCCTTGCTGACCATACCCCGTCCCGGGCTGGGCCCCGAGCCCGGGGGAAGCCTCCACGCGGTCACCAGGATCGCCAGCTTCCGGGACCCTACCTGCCTGAGACTCAAGACCGGCTCGTGGGCGTCGGGCGTCCTGCGGGGCCCGGGGGCCGCGTACCAGCTCTGCTTCCCCCGCAGGCCCTGAAGTACTCCTTCCAGACCCACGACCGCCTCTGCTTCGTCATGGAGTACGCCAACGGGGGCGAGGTAGGGTGGCCGCGGCATGCGTGGGGCTGGCCCTGAGCCCTGGGGTCCCCGCCCGGGAGGCAGGGTCTCGCCCGCAGCCCGCACACCCTCACGCCCTCGTCCCGCAGCTCTTCTTCCACCTGTCCCGGGAGCGGGTGTTCCCCGAGGACCGGGCACGCTTCTACGGGGCCGAGATCCTGTCGGCCCTGGACTACCTGCACTCGGAGAAGAACGTGGTCTACCGCGACCTCAAGGTGGGCGGTGGGAGCGGCCTAGGGGGTGCGCTGCAGGGGGTGGGGCTGGCACTGACCCGCCCCCCCCACAGCTGGAGAACCTCATGCTGGACAAGGACGGGCACATCAAGATCACGGACTTCGGGCTGTGCAAGGAAGGCATCAAGGACGAAGCCACCATGAAGACCTTCTGCGGGACGCCCGAGTACCTGGCCCCGGAGGTGTGCACCTGCGGCGTCCCCAGGGGCCCTGGGCCCCCGCATCCCCCGGGCGGCCTGTGACCCACGCCCCTGCATCCCCAGGTGCTGGAGGACAATGACTATGGCCGGGCGGTGGACTGGTGGGGGCTGGGCGTGGTCATGTACGAGATGCTGTGCGGCCGCCTGCCCTTCTACAACCAGGACCACGAGAAGCTCTTCAAGCTCATCCTCACGGAGGAGCTGCACCTCCCGCACACGCTCAGCCCCGAGGCCAAGTCCCTGCTCTCAGGGCTGCTCAAAAAGGACCCCAAGCAGAGGTGAGCCCTCGGCCCTGAGCCAGCAGGGGCTGATGGGCCACCCCACCCCCGTGCCCCCCAGGGACAGCGGGCCAGCCTCCGGGCCATGCTGGTGGGTGATGTGTGACGTCCTCGGCCAGGGCCGGTGGGGACCTTGCAGCCTCTCACACCTGCTCAGGAAGACCCTGCCCTGCCTCCCCGATGTCCTCCTCGTGCAGGAGCCTGGCCCATGGCCTGGTGTTGTCCACAGCCCCCAGGGAGGCAATGCCATCCCCCGCCCCAGGACCATCAGCCTCAAACCGGCTCCCCTCTCCCGTGCCCCCCAGCCCCAGGCTGTGCCCCCTGCACCGTCCTCCCTGCTGCCCCGAGACCCCAGCAGGAGGAGGGCCCGGTGAGGGGCCTGAGCCCTGAGCCAGGCAGTGGCAGCACCTGACGTGTCCCTCCGCAGGCTCGGAGGGGGCTCAGAGGACGCCAAGGAGATCATGCAGCACCGCTTCTTCGCTAGCATCGTGTGGCAGGACGTGTATGAGAAGAAGGTGTGTGCGGTGGCCTGGCGCATCTCCCCCCTTCTCCCCCCTTCTCCAGGCTTACAGGGTCTGCACGGCGGGATTTCCTCCCAAGCCCTGCACAGGGTCCTCCCGCAGGGTCCTCCCTGGGTCCAACCCCCAGAGGGAGTGTGGGGGCGTGGACTCCCCGAACCCGGCGCCCTGTCAGCTTTGGGCCTCAGGCTTCCTCGTCCCTGAGGCTGCCCGTGGAAGGCTGGCAGTGGAGCCCCCAGGGGCCCTAACCCTGCCCTCCCACTCTCTCCACTTGTCCACAGTCCGTCCTGCCGCTCTGAGCACATGCGATCGGAGCACAGCACCTGCTTGCCTAGCGCATGCAGGAGGCCTCCCAGGAGCGAGGCAGCTGCTGCTTGCCCCCATCCCTCTGTCCTTCGCCCTCTGAGCGACTTGGGGGGCGCAGTGGCCCAGCAGGTCAGGAAGGCTGTACCAGGGCGTGCTGCACACCTGTCACCAAATAGACTCCTACCTGGTTTCCATCCTCCCCTCCCCTGCAGGCCGCACACACGGGCTGGGCCTCCGCCCTGTCTACAAGACAGGGCACCCCTACCCTGCTCAGCTCCCAGCCACTTCCCTGCCCTGAGGTCTGCCACCACCGGGCCCTGCCCTCCGACAGCCCAGCTGCTGCCCTACCTTGACTCCTGCTAGCTCACGAGGGGCAGCCCTGGAGTACTGCAGGGCAGTACTTGCTTGGGGGGCCCTCCCACGGGAACGGGCACGTCCCCTACAGTTCCCCCCACAACCTCCGCGGCCTGACTCAGCCAGCTGAGCTGTTGTCCTGGAGCCACCAATGAGGCCAGCCAGGCCGTGCACTCAGGATGCCCCTTCCCTGTTGTGCCAGGTGAGGTCCCGGAGGGCTCCTGCAGAGGAAGGCCTGGCCTCCTCTCCTGGTGGGAGTTTGGGCAGGGAGGGCCCTGGGAGCCCTGTGGGGATCTGGGGCATGTCACGTGCACCTCATACCCCAGCACTGGCTGCTTCTTGGGTCCCCCCCGAGCCACTGCACGGGAATACTACTCACTGGCCCTGGTGGGGGGTCAGGGGGCCGTGGGGATGGGCCTGGCCCTCTATCATGAATGATCAGAGTGGAAGCCCCTGGCAGCTGGGCCAGTGGCTCTCTGGTCAGGAAGGGGTGTGCACGGCACCCGAGGATGGGGCTGGGACCCCATCCTGGCCTGTGGAGTCCCTCTTCGTCTCCTTCCTACCTCGTCAGAGAACCAGAAAGTCATGAAAGCTAGAAAAGAGAATGGACTTGTGGCCTTCTGCGCGGGGGCCTGGGCCTGCAGAGCCGGCCAGCTGCAGGGCCAGCTGTGGGGCACCCGGGAGCCCGGCCCGGTGGACCCCTAGTGGCGGGGCCATGTGTGCAGGGCCCGGGCCACCCCCTCTGTGCGTCTCCCTGCCAGAGCCCCATTCCCGGGGGTTCCTGGAGGGGGAGAGCTCAGGCCCCAGGGGCAGGGCAGAGTTCAGCCCCTAACCTGCCGCCCCTAACCCCCCCCACAGCTCAGTCCTCCCTTCAAGCCTGAGGTCACGTCGGAGACAGACACCAGGTATTTTGAGGAGGAGTTCACGGCCCAGATGATCACGATCACGCTGCCCGACCAAGGTGAGGAGGGAAGCCCGCCCAGCTCCCCCGCGGGAGGGCCTGCGGGACCGGCCTTCGGGCCGCCTCCCGCCCCGCGCTCCCGGGGGCTCCCGGGGTCTGAGCGCGCCTCCGGCCCACCCGGCTGCAGGTGACAACATCGAGGGCGAGGACAGCGAGCGGAGGCCCCACTTCCCGCAGTTCTCCTACTCGGTCAGCGGCTCGGCGTGACGAAGGAAGGCCGGGTGGCCGCGCCGCGCCGCCCACCGCGCCGGCCCCGGGTCGGGGAGGAAGCCTGGCAGGACCGTTAGGATTTCGTGTTTACTTCTGGATGCACTGGGAGGAGCTGCGCCGCCCTCCGGGAGGAAGGGGTCCTGCGCGCTTCTCGAATTTATTTCATCCGGGTCTCCAGACACGGCCTTGGCCTTCAGAATGATTAGCCTCACATAGGAAAAGGCTGAGGACCTCGCGCAGCCACGCGCCTGCGGCCCCCCGTCCCTCCCGCCGGCTGTCCTGGCCCAGCCTGGCCGTGGCAGGCTGGCCTGGTTCCCTCCCGGGGCAGGCCAGGCCGGGCTCGCCCGATAGGCAGAGGAACGACGTTGCAATCCCTTGCTGTGTATTATGCTATTCACGTGCATCTTGGGGTTTTGTTAATCTTAGTGACAAGAAAGCCCCTCCCTCCCCCCCTTTTGTCCCTTTGGGGCCATCCCACTTCGGTGGTGTCCCAGATATCACGTGTCCTCCGGAGCAGCTTCACTGGCCCGCTGTGGGCCCAGTGCCCTTTGGAGGGGCCTTCGGAGCACCCTCCGCGCCTCGCGGCCTGATGTTGTGCTGCACGGGGGTGCTTTTTACATTCAACTTTACTATTTTTACTATTATGAGACTTTCCCTCCGAATTCTTCAATAAACACTGCTTTTCAACTTTGTGGCTGGTTTTGGCGGGTGGCGGGTAAAGAGTGAGGCGGCCGGTGCATCGGGGGCACCCGCAGATCAGCCTACCCCTCTGAGGGTAGACGGCCCTCTGTGGCAGGGCTCAACGCAGCGGGGACATGCCCCGGCAGTCCACACGCCCAGCCGTGTCACCCCCGTACAGTCCAGGAGGCCTGGGGGAGGCCACGCAGCAGGTCTGGGACTGCCGGGTAGAGGGGTGCAGGTGGCCCAGATGGGGCCCAGGAACCCAGTGGGACGCACTGCAGGCGCCACCTGGTGGATGCCCGGTGGTCGCTTGCTCAGAGCAGAGCCAACCGTCCCCCAAGTGCCTGGGAGCCTTGGCTTCCTCACCTGGGGACTCCCCCCTGCAGGTGTGGCCAGGACGCCCGGATGTTTATAGCTCCTAGTGCATAGGCCTGGAGGTGGGGATGAGGGCCCCTCCCTCTCTGGACTCCAAGGTGATCCCAGGTGGGGTGGCTGCCCCTCCTGCTGGAGGGAGCGCTGGATGGGGGGCACATCTGGTGTAGCTCCCAGTCGCAGGAGTACACAGCTTTTTTAGAACCACAAACACACACAAACGTTACATAGTATAGGGAGCTTTAGAGGCAAGATAAACGGGCATCCCGTCAGAACCCCGCGCACCGTCGCTGCGATGTGAAGTGGTGCGGCTGCTGGGAGCTAGCTACGGCAGTTCCTCAAGACATTAGACACAACTAAGATCGTTGCATTTTAGGTACACGTAACACCGTGAAGAGGAAAGGCAAAAGTCCATTATAGGAAATAAGAGGAAATCCAGTGCCATTGGCCTCAAGCTTGGAGCAGTGACTGCAAGTGGCGGGTGTGGGGGGATGAGGGAGGTGCCTGGAGCCGCTGCCAGGCGGCTCACCTCTTCCCACAGGTGATGCAGGGTGCCATTGGTCCCAGGACAGGTGTCAAGGTCGAGGGCATGGACATGGCACCCCATGGGGGGGTTGCTGAGGAACGAGTGAAAGCCCTGAACTTGTGGGTGGGAGCAGTAGGGGGTGCAAGGAGATGGGCACCTCAGGGAACTCCCAGGGGCCCAGATTGTCCCAGCAGGCAAGGCCTGTGCAGGCGGCAGGCGGGTGGGGGGCTCTGGTGGGGGCAGTGAGGCCGCACCACCTCTCCTGGCCCACCCCCACCTGCCTTGCCGGCCCAGGGCAGCCTCAGGAGGGACGTGGGTGGGGGGTGGGTGGGAAGCAGTGCTCAGCCCCTGGGCTGCCCCTCACCCACTGCCGCCGGCATGTGAGAGCTGCCGCGGGCATGCCCTGCAGAGCTGGGGGCGTCGGGCTGGGCCTGCTCTCCGGGAGCGGCCAGCCCGGGGATGCGTGCGCACAGACGGAGCTGATCAGCCCTCAGGTTTGTCTGCATACGTCATCCTTGAGCAAGGCGCTGGGTCTGCTGCTCGCACTGCAGGCGGCTGAGGTGGGACGGAGCCTAAGAACCCTCTTGCTGCTCTTCTGGGTCCCATTTGTTCTCACTCCTTTCATCTTTCCTGCCTGACTTTGGATTAAAGGACTTTTTCCAAACATCCGTCTTATCTCCTTTATTGGCTTGCTTACCAGTTTTCCCACGGATGTTCCATGTCCATGGAAGGATCCAGCCCCCGGCTGAGCAGCTCTGAGGGCCCCCAAGCCCCGTGGCTTTGGGATGGCCAGCGCACACCCCATATTTCTCCATCTGCCTTCCAAGGGCCATTGGGGCCCCATGCACAGCAACAGGGCAGGGCACACTCTTATTTCCAAGCTCTGTGTCCACAGATGTCAAAACTATACTCCTCTATTACTTCTGCTTTCAAGAGTCAACTGTTTTTTTTTAATATAGGTACATGTGTCACTGTGCACAATGACACCACATGCCTCTTTAGAAGCAATTTTTTAAAAACTAAAATTTAGAAGCAATTTTTAAAAATTTTCTTATTTGCTTATTCTAGAGAGCGAGATTATGCATGTGTGTGAGCAGGGGGCAGGGTAAAGAGTGACTCTCCAGAAGACCCCTTATATGGGAATCAATCCCAGGACCCTGAGGTCATGATCTGAGCCAAACCAAGAGTCAGCTGCACAACCCGCTGTGCCCGACCTGACTTTAATCATTTCTAAGCGTGCAGCTCAGTGGTTCTACATGCAGCAAGTTGCTGTTGTGTGGCTCTCACCACCGCCACCCACCTTCCCGAACTGTCCCAGTGAAGCCCTGACCACCCCCCCACCTCCCACTGCAGCCCCTGGTGCACCCCTGTCCTACTGTTTCCATGAATCGGACTCTACGAGGGACAGCATGAGGGATCACAGGATTGGTCCTCCCGTGCCCGGGTCATGTCATGGGCCCCACATGCTCACAGTCCATCCAGGCCACAGCAGGGGTCAGGGCCTCCTTCCCCGAGGCCGGATACCCCCCTGCAGCCCAGACAGGCCGGTCTGCTGACCCCCTGGCCTGTCAATGGACACACAGGCTGTTCCCCTCTTCTGGCCAAGAGGACTCACACCGCAGTGAGCACGGGAGTGTACATGTCTGTTCGTGTTCCTTCTCAGTTCTTTTGGGTAAACACACACAGTGGAGGGGTGGCTACATCATACAAGATTGCTATTTTTAACTTTTTGAGGGACCACCACACTGTTTTCCACAGTGGTCAGACCATCTTATGCTCCCAACAGTGCACAAGGCTTCCAGTTTCTCGGCATCCTCGCCAACCCTTGTTTTCTTACTAATGGTCATCCTGATGGGTGGGGGGTGGTGTCTCCTTGCGCTTTTGATTTGCATTTCCCAGATGACCAGTGTGATGTGCTTTATTTGGGCCATGGCCCGTAGGTGACGCCTGGAGAGAGGTCCCAGGACTTCTGCAGGAAGCCAGACGAGAGGAGGTGGTCCCATGATGAGGACTGATGGACAGCTGTTCCCCTTGCCCCGATGGCACATCAGCCTCTTCTGTGTGTGGCCCTTCCCATCTGAATGGTGATTTTGATGCTTCACCCACAGTAGCAAGTCACAGCCTGGGCCCTGCTCCAGCCTGCCACCCTGTGTCCTCTAAGAATCATACCCCACTATCCCTGGACATATCTTCCCTGCAGGGGACCCCATGTGTGGACCAGGATGGAGGGACCAGGAGAGGGAGACCCACAGGCTGCTTGTGTGACCTCCCCTGGCTTCCTCTCCTGTCTTCCTGGCCACCCTACTGCTGCTCCTGTCAACTCCCCTCCCTTCAGGCCACTGCCCCAAATGCATTGAGGACATGGTGCAGCTGGCTACCCCTCCCTGGAGAGCAGGGACTGTCCGGTCACCTGGAGCCAGGCCACGCAGGCATCTGAAAAACCAAGTGGACAGCCAGATGGGGGGCACGTAGTGGTGGCATTTCAGGGGCAGTGTGGGACATCACATCCCGTCCCGCCCCAGCTGCTCTGGCACCATGGTTCTGCACTCTGGCGTCAGAAAGCCTGGATCCAAATGCTCTCTCGTCATCACTGGCTGGAGGGGCTGCAGTAGCTGACTTTGGATGCCCGTTTCCATTTCCCATCTATACACCTCACAGGAAGCCCAGGGGGCCAGCACACCACCTGTGGGGCGCTGCTCCAGGAGGCCACACCCCCAAACCGGTAACTGAGTCCTCTTGTCCAAATATAAAAGGTTTATTCACTTCTGCCCTTGGTACAAAATATAAAACAGACCCCCACCCCCCACAGTTCTACAGCATTGACACCGGTGCAGTCCGTCCGGGAAGGCCAGCCCTCGGGCCTCGAACATGGCGCAGCTTGTACAGAGCACCGACTCGTGAACGTCACCACAGCTGCAATGTCACAGGGAAGAGAGAAAATGGCTTTTAGGGGCTCAGTTGTGTCCGCCTGGATTGGTATGTTGTGGTGCTGACCCCAGTCCCTTGACTGTATCTGGGGACGGAGCTGTGAGCCACAGGTGGAGCTAGCTAAGCCAGGGCCACACGGCAGGCGGGTGGGCCCTAACCCCACACGCGAAGTTACCACCCACTGCTGTCTGTCACGGCAGCCCTACTGGACTGAGAGCCAACGGCCCACCTGTGGCCCCCCCCCACAGGAACCTCCCGGCATCCAGTTAGGATTTACTGGACCACAGTAGTTCAGCGAATCATAGAGGAGGGTCCTCAGGAGAGACCACGAAAAGACAATAAAATTGGAAAGAGGCCTCAGTCTGAGATGCGCCAGCGCATCAAGAAGGCAGCGCAGTTGCCACCAGGCGGGGAGGGGAGACGGTAAGCCCGTGGCCCACAGCACAGGGCGTGCCACAGGCGACCAGCTGTGGGCAGGACGCCGATGGCCGCAGGGCTACTTTTTAGTGGAAGCAGAGCCTTGCACAGCTCCCAGCTCCGTGGCCCCAGATACCAGGACCCAAAGGGGCTGCCCCTGAAGGGGAGGGAGCAGCAGGCCCAGGCCGCCTTCTAAACCTGGGGATGCCACCTCAGCCCTGGGACCTGGAGCCTGGAGCAGGGAGCCCGTCCCCTGGCCGTAACTCTAAGAAATGGACACTCCCTCCCCCATCACAGGGTGAACTCTGTAGGTAGCTGGGGAAGAGGAAGCAGGAGATAAAGGCCAGGAGAACACCGTCGGGACAGGAGGAAGGCTGCCACACACGGAGGGGTAGGGGGAGGGCTCCAGGAACTCCTCCCTAAACCTGCATGCTGCCCAACTGGGTACCTCCCCAGGGAAAAGGTCTAGAGGCACGGGGGCCCAGCCCTCTTCAGTCTTCACGAGACAGGAAGGTAAAAATAAGCTCGCAGAAGCAAAGGGAAGAGTATTCCACATGCATAACTGGCCAACATACAACCCAAACAGGACAGCAGGGGTTCCCAGGACCCACCCCGCCCCTGGCCTTCCCAGGCTCTGCCGGCTGGCCCACCTGAGGTGGGCTTCTGCCTTCCACGCTTGGCTTTAGCTGCTATGACTAAGCTAGTGTGAGGTCTGCACAACCAGCTCCAAGTCTGCGTGGGGGCCTCGTCTTACACTCCCAGCCGGTACCAAAAGTGGCCACTGGGGTAGGAATGGCACCTGGTGCCTCTCAAGCAGGCGCGGGATCCAGACAGCGGAGGCAGACACGCGCACTCAAGTAACACACTATGCAAACGGTCCGTTCTGGCTCAAGACAGCCCCCACCCAGCCACACACATACAGGCCTGCGCCTGCTCCCCACCCCCACCCCTGCTTCCTGCACTGGCGAGCAGACCAACAGGAAAAACCATGTGACGCAGTCCTTACGTCAGAGCCTGAAAGATCAGATCACGAAGTTACTGAGACAGAAAACTATGAGCAAACCAGAACTGGCAGTCTATGTGATCTGGAGTTCCGCGACGAAAGCTCAGTCTTCAGAAAAACTTAGGGATCCCTGGGTGGCGCAGCGGTTTGGTGCCTGCCTTTGGCCCAGGGCGCGATCCTGGAGACCCGAGATCGAATCCCACGTCGGGCTCCCGGTGCATGGAGCCTGCTTCTCCCTCTGCCTGTGTCTCTGCACCCCCCCTCTCTCTGTGACTATCATAAATAAATAAATTTTTAAAAAAAGAGCTGCACGGACTGTCCCCCGCTTGCAGGTAAGCTGCCTGCCTGCCAGCCCTGACCGGGTCAGCCCCAGGCTGCACTCAGCTTTAGCACTCGAGGGCTCAGAAAGCCTCGTCTGCGACCCAGGGCTGCACGGGAGGACCGGGGACAGCGGGGGAGGGCGACCCCGAGCCCCGCTCTGCAGCCACAAGCGCGGCGGCAGGGGAGACTCACCTCGGGCAGCTCCGGGTACTCACCGGCGCGGCCCGGCGCCCGCAGCCCCCGCCCGCCGGGCCCCCTCCTCCCCCTCCCCGGGGCCTGCAGCGGGACCGACGCGGGGCCGGGGCGACGCCGCCGGCTCGGGCCCCCGCGGGCGGGAGGGCGCCCCGCACTCACCGAAGACCTCCCGCGAGTGCTGCTAGCCGCACATGCTGCGGCTCTGCTCCCTCTGACCCACGCGGACCTTCAGCTGCAGGGGAGCCGCGTCCGCGAACGGACAGCCCCGCTTGTGCATGGCCGCTGGCCTGGAGCCACGCAGCTCTGCCGCGCGCCTCGCCGCCACCCGTGAGGTCACAGCCACGTGCCAACCTGGCGCGGCGCGGGATACGCCGGCAGCGAGGAAGGGGGCGGAGCTCGGCGGCGGCGCGGCGCGGGATAGGCTGGGGGAGAGGATGGGGGCGGGACCCGGCTGCACGGGAAAAGCCGAAGGCCAGGGCGGGGGCGGGGTCCGACCACGGTGCGGGTCGCACGGAAGGCAGCGGCTTGGGGAGAGAGGCTCGGAGGGTGCGCCGCACTGGCAGGCCGAGGGCGGGGCTCGAGCGTGGCGCCGGATAGGCCGAGCGTAGCTTGGAGGCGGGGCCGGCGCGCCGGGGGCGGGCCTTGTGTAAAGCTCACTGCGGGATAGGCTCGCAGTGGAATGGGCGGGGCCAGGGCGGGGGCGGGCTACAGCGCGGGATTGGCCGAGCGTAGGTTGGAGGCGGGGCCTACGCGCCGAGAGCGGGCCTTGTGTAAAGCGCGCCACGGGATAGGCCGCGGTGGAGTGGGTGGGGCCGCGGCGGGAGGCGCGGAAGGGGCGGGGTGGCTGGGGGTTCGGCGCGGGGCGGAGCCGACGCGAGGGTTGAGACTGGTTCCCCGCCCTCGTCCAAGCCGCCGGCGCGGGAGGATTCACGCTCGCGGAGATGCAAGGTCGGAGGAGCTCGTCGTCCTCACGGAAGTGGGCATGCCGGTCGGCCGCGTTTCCGGGGCAGCGACGTCACTTCCGGCCGGCGGAGGGCGGTGCGGGGCCCGCTCGGCGGCCCCTGCGGGGTGTGGGCCTCGTCGTGCGGGGCTCGGGACGTTTTCTGGGGGCGCGTGGCCGCGTTTGGAGCCGCTTCGGGGCCTCCGAGGACGCACGCGGGGCCGAGTGGGTGTCGGGGGCCGGCGCGCCTCATGCCCACCTGCCGGCAGCGCCCGGGCCGGGGTCACGGCCGGGGTCACGACCGAGGTCACGGCCGAAGTCACGGCCGGGGTAGCGGCGGGTGCTGAGGCTGGCGACACGGAGGGAGGGAGGGAGCGTCGGCACCGAGGGGTAAGCGCGGCCCCGACCCCGGGGCACCGAGGGGGTCAGCGCGGCCCTGGCTCCGGGGGCACCGAGGGGGTCAGCGTGGCCCTGTCCAGAGGGCTGCAGAAGGACCCCGCGGCCCTACTGGGCGGCCGCCGACTGAGGGGAGCGCGGCATTTGCAGGAACCCGCAGGAAGCAGGAGGACATGATGCTACGTGGGGTAAGCCAGAAGGACAAATGTTGGACTGTGCCACTAACCCGTGGCGCCTCACATCGTCAGAGGGGGTGGCGGTGGGATGGGGGCGTGGGAATCGGGGCGGTGCTGGCCGGAGGCCATCTGTGCAGCACCCCCCCCTTGACGATACTGCGCTTGGAAGGTACTGAGAGCAGATGTCAGCTGCTGTCCCTGCAGCTGCGGCAACAAGAAGATGGGCCGCCATGTGTTAGCCAAGCTCAGGTGGTAAAGATCGTACTGTGCGTGCATCGGCTCGTCACCCCGAACACCCGGTGCCCACACGGTGGTACGTGGGCTAGTAGGGCCTGTGTTACACGTCAGTTCTGTCTCAATGCTAGGAAGGAAGCTTCTCTCCAGCTACAGTCCCGATAGGACGTGCAGGGAATCGGGTGATCCAGGAATCCCCAGGGCAGACACGGTTCATCCTGTAACATGCCGGGCTCTGCGCTGGGCTCTCAGAGCGGCGTTGAGGACCGCCAGCGGGGTCCCTCCCCCCAGCTGGGACAGATGTCACCGAAAGGGAAGTACAGGGGGCTGTGGAGGAACAAGGTAAGGACACCCACCCTGCCCAGGCCAGAGGATGCTCCGAGAACACTTGCCGCCCAGGGTCAGGCTGAGTGTGAAGCAGGTGCTGAGCGGCATAACCTCAGAAAGTGGGACGTTGCGGAAATGAACGTTCACCAGGTTGAGGAGGGAACACGCTTCCCCCTCCCAAGAGACACACCACGGACACGGCTGGCAGGAGGTGCATTCTCGCCCGTGTCTGGTCAGGGTGGCCTCGGGGCCCTAAGATTTTGAGCAATGACCATCTCAGCCATCCCAGGGCTGGACAGTCGCTGTGCTTGCATCCCTGTGAGTAACTTAAGTTGCAGCATAATTCAGTTATGGCGAAGTCGAACGGATGTGCACCCAGAGCAGTGCCCGGATGAGCGAGGGACGGTGGCGTCCGTGACAACAAGCGCATACGCCTGTGTGGCCACAGGAGGCCTTGGCTCCGCTCCCCTCCCTGCAGCTCAGCCGCTGTCCTAGAGCCTCGCAGCACACGGGCAGCTCACTCTGCAGACGCACGTGTGCGTTCGTGTTGGGCCCCTCAGCACGCCGACTTTGAGCCCCTCGGTGAGGTTCCTTCGTTGCTGAGTGAGTTGGGTGTGTGCTGCACCACCACTTGCTCACTTGCTTACCGACCTCGGCTGGTGCCTGGTTTGGGCTCTGGAAAATGCAGCTCCCCTGGATCCCCTCTAAGGATGTCTCTGGCCATCCAGCTCCCCTTACAGGTCAGCACCTCGGAGCGGGGTGGCCGAGTGCAGGTAAGTGAACGTCCAGAGAACTGGCGGCTTTTCAGGGCACTTTGAAGAGCCCAGCAACCTGGATCGATTAGGGATTTGTCTCCCTCGTGTGTTGAGCTGAGACCACTGCTGAGACCACTGCGAGCCCCTCCATGCTGGGGCTGTTACGGGTGCAAAACAGAGAGCACCTAAAAAAAAACAAAACAGAGAGCACCTTACCATCGCTCAGAACCTCCGACACCTGCTGCAAAGGGGGGCTGCGTGCCCCCGCCCACCCCTCAGGACAGCCTCCCATCCCTGGGAGTGAGGAAGTTGGCGCCACGCAGGAATCGTGACCCCCGTAAATTGGTCTTTTCAGCCTGCAAAACGCTACAGTCACGTGAGGGCATCGCCCGAGGCTGCCTCTGCAAGATTTTGTCCGGAGGTGGAACAAAATCTTCAAGCGAAGGATTTAGCGGCCACTACAAGGTAGAGAATTGAAAATTTGGCAGTTAATTTAAATATGCAGGTCAACCTTCCAAAGCCAGGCTTGTAGCTTTTTATACAGAATGAAATGGTTTCTTTTTCTTTTGAAAAATGCCTACCCTGGGTGGCTGTCAGGGGCATGCATCCCTCTGCTGTGGCCAGACTGCCCGCTCGCCCGGAGAAGCATGTCCCCCCTGGGGGCACCGAGGCCTGGGGACGGATCCTGCCTGCCTCGGGCCTCTCCTCCCATCCCCCTGTGCATCCCGAAAGGAAATTCTCCTCGGGAAATGGACCACATCGGCTGGTGCTTCTCCCACGGCCTCCGGGTAGCTGTGCTCTCAGCGACTGGAAGGCCAAGGAAGCCGGCTGCGACCCGTGTTCCTGGCTTGTTTCACGTCACCCAAGACTGTTCTGGACACCGTTTGGAGCCGTTTGCTAGTGGGCATGAAGGCCCAGGAGGCTCAGAATCGGGCCTGCTCACCAAGGATGCTGTCCCGTGGTTAGCGTGTCCTCGGTGTGAGCCAGCCCCGCTGGACCACCGAATCTTCGGGCCCTGCGAGGTCCCTGGGAAAGCCAGCCCCGTGGGCACCGACCCACTTCCGCGAGCCCAGCTGCCAACGCCAGGTTACAAAGCTGGTCTCCCCGTCTAACTCCTTCCCTCACCAAAGCGATCTCCCCAGGACAGTTATTTTTCTCCATTTACCCCAGGCTCTGAAGAGCTGCTCAAGGGGGCTCCTCAGCTCCCAGCGGAGACCTCAGGAAGCTCGTGGCAGCTGTGGCCAGTTAACAAGTGACCTGCTCCAGCCGGTGACCTTTGGAGGACTGAGGGCAGGTGCGCATGGCTGACATGAAGGGGGCTGCTGGGGTGCTGCCTGCACCCCCACAGGGGCTCAGAGCTCAGGCGGCGGTGCTGCAAGGTTCCCCTCTGGGACACACTGAATGCCTGCGGTCTGCCCACCTGGGCTCGCTCCCACTTGCCCTCCAGACAAGCACACGGCTTGGCTGTGTGATCCCGGAAACCTGTGTCACCCCGACTGGTCACGCCAAGTGTTAGTATTCAGAAGTCAAGACAAAAGGACGGTCAGAGCCAGACACGTACTGGTCACCACCATTCGGTGGCTACTGGATATGTTTATTACTAAACTGCTCCAGCCGGCCACACCACCGTGGGACAATGCATGTGCCGTAAAATTTCTCTGTTCTGAGTACTTTGGCTCATTTTAAATAGCAGGATTTAAAAAATAAAAATGTACACAACGCTGGCTGTCAGATGTTTGGGTCACCGTAGAAATCAGCTGAGCTGACGGCTTAGGAACATAAAAGTACAGAAAATACTTCTCCTCCCTCCTTTCGGGCATTGACTTGGTGGCTGTGGATGCGGGATGGGGCCGCGGTTGCTGGCCAGCCCTGCCTTTGCCTAAAACAGCTGGATCAGAGAGTCTCTTGATTTGCCGACACCAACCCATTTCACTGGAAGGGAAAGGGAGGCTCAGCCCCGGGTGTGGGGGCCGAGGGCAGGGTGGTGGCGGGGGCACGGGCACCCACCTGCCACTCCGATGTGATTCTACACGAACTGCATGTAGTTCTGGGCCTGCGGGGGGAGGTCCTCCCACTTCCTGGCGCCCGTGGTGTCCGCCTTCTACCCAGGCAGCGTTTCGTATTCGACTTCGACCTTCTGTAGTATCTCCTGGTTCGCTGGGGAGACAGAGGGGGGCAGTGGGGGGACCCATGTCCTGAAGACCTGGTGCCCATTCGGCAGGGGTGGGGGTAGCTGCTCACCCTATTTGGCCAAGCGGCCCTGTTTGGTCTTCAGGGGGGTGGATGAGGTGGTTCTCGGACATTGGCGTACCCCTTCCAGACCAGGGGACTCGTCCACCCCAGACACAGATCTGCCAAGTGCTGGTCAGCTGCGGAATTCCATGGACCCCACTTGGAAATTTTTTTTTAACATTTAATTTATCCATTTATTTAGAATTCTCTCTCTCATGAGCATACGGAGCAAGGAGCAGAGAGAGAGAGAATCTCCTGCAGACCCTGCCCTGAGCACCGAGCCGGATGCAGGGCACGATCTTCGGACCCGAGATCATGACCCAAGCCAAAATCAAGAGTTGGATGCTTAACGGACTGAGCCACCCAGGTCCCATCCCCCTTGGAAATTCTGAGGGTCCTGAAGTGTGAAGGGATCTGTGTGTCCTGTTCTCAGGGCAAGGACCTGCTGCAGCCGGGACTCCGTGGCTCCTGGCATGTGGCTCCCAGTGGACGCTACCCATCCCTTACTGATGGAAGGTGCTGGGACAAGCGGTCATACTGCCAGTGTCCTCACTGCGTGCTCCCTGGGCCCCGGATCCCTGGGGTCACACCACCACCCTGCTGTGCCTTCTCAAAGGCCAGGGGTCAGCAGGGCCGGGGACATGGGTAGACAGGACACATGCAGGTCCTGCAGCCAAGCGGCACTGGTGGTTCTACGCGTGCAGTCGGGAGGCATGAGCGCAGCTGCCTCATGGCCGCGGGTAGGAAGTCGCTGGGGCGGGCGTCAAGGTGCATAAGGAACTGGGTCATCCAAGAAAACATGACCTGCATGCTTTTAAAGAGGGGACGTGTGGTAGCCCACACCTGTCCAGGTAGCCCACACCTGTCCAGGGAGCGTGCCCCGGAGGTGGGCCTTGGGAGCACATAAGCGTCCCTGGGGCCTGGGGTTAGCAAGGGACTGGCTCCAACCTGCCACCCCAGGTGTGTCTGTCCCTCTGAGCCCCTTCCCTGGGCTGCCCCACAGCCAGCTGGTCCCGGTCCCCACCCGTCCCCTCCCTGTCCCCACTCCATCCCCATGGGAGGGGAGAAGGGGAATCCCCACAAGCACTCACTCTGCATACTTCCCGTGCAGACCAGTCCCTTCTCAGAAAAGCCACCGTACCCCGTACCCCCATACCTGGGAAATAGGGGATCCTCTTCCCATTCAGCTTGATTTGAACAAGAGTCCTTAAAAAAGGGTCATCAGGACGCCTGCCTGGGTGGTTCAGTGGTGGGAGCGGCTGCCTTTGGCTGGCTCAGGGTGTGATCCTGGAGTCCCGCATCGGTCTCTCCCTGCAGAGCCTGCTTCTCCCTCTGCCTGTGTCTCAGCCTCTCTCTCATTGTGTCTCTCGTGAATAACTAAACAAAATCTTTAAAAAACAAAAACACAAAGAAACCGGTCATCATTGTCTTTCGCTCTTTTCAGTTCCACGTTGTTCCTTTTAGTTCTGTTTGTTTAAGATTTTATTTATGTATGAGAGGGAGAGAGAGAGAGAGAGGAGAGAGAGAGAGAGAGAGAGAAGCAGGCTCCATGCAGGGAGCCCGATG
This sequence comes from Nyctereutes procyonoides, assembly GCF_905146905.1. Classification (NCBI taxonomy): domain Eukaryota; kingdom Metazoa; phylum Chordata; class Mammalia; order Carnivora; family Canidae; genus Nyctereutes; species Nyctereutes procyonoides. The sequence continues at coordinate 93,499 of NW_026575104.1, forward strand.
CGGGACTCGATCCCAGGACTCCAGGGTCATGCCCTAAGCCCAAGGCAGAGGCTCCACCGCTGAGCCACCCAGGCGTCCCTGGTTTTGTTCTGGGTAAATGCAGCTATTTCACTAGTTCTGGCAATTCATACTGTTGTTCGATGATCTCAGGGTGACCAGAAACTGAGATGTGTCAAAAGTCCTTTGCGTGGTTCTTCTGGAATCTGGGATAAATAAACAACAACTTAAATAAATAAATAAATAAATAAAAGTGTGTGTGTGTGTGTGTGTGTGTGTGTGTGTGTTGTTTGTTTGTATTTGCAAGAGCATCAGAACACCTGTACATGACATGGCGGTCACCGGTGGACGTGGTTAAAGACCCAGGAGAGTTGGCTAGAGGGCAGTCGAGAAGAAAAACGGATTATGATTTGTCACACACAGCATTTTAACAATGTACCAGGGCACGTTACCACTTTACGAATTTATGTCGCTTTTGGAACACCCACAGCATTCACGCAACCAATATAATCTAAGAGGGCTTATGATTCTTTTGTCTGACGCTGCTTCTCACGTGCCTTCACATAGCAGGTAAACGACCTATGTTAGTCAAGAGACTCAACTTAAGGCTAGACTTTTCTGGGATCCGCTGAAACTCCATGAACGGATGAAGGAACCAGCAAACAGCCGGGCAGCCAGCCGACCAGCCAGATACACAAACCATCCATCCATCCATCCATCCATCCATCCATCCATCCATCCAACCAACCAACCAACATCTCAGAAGCTTTCAAGGCCCGGGCCTATAAAGGATCACGGGTCATTACAAAACTGAAAACAACGTCAGTATCTGTTTCCCCAGGGTGGCCCTAGGAGATTCCACAGGAGCTTATAGAGTTGTCCCCAAAACGTAGCTCCTTTACATATTGAGAAGTTTTCACTCTCTCACGGAGGTAATTCGTGGATAAAAAGGAATATAAAAACCTGGCTGGTCTGGAGAGGGAAATAATAATATATATTTTTTCTTCTCTGTTCACAATCCCTTGCCATGATTAGACTACCAACGCAAGGAAATCTCTTCTTTTTAACAGAGACAAGAGCCGAGTCTTAATGCTATACCAGTGTACTAGTAAAGCTCACTTCTCCCAATCTCAGTCTGTCCTGACCATGCATACAATTCCTTTTCAAAAAAATCTGCTTCCGGGACGCCTGGGTGTTTCAGTGGTTGAGCCTCTGCCTTTGGCTCATGGCGTGATCCCGGGGGGCCAGGGATCCAGTCCCACAGCGGGCTCCCTGCGTGGATCCCACTTCTCTCTCCTCCTCCGTGTCTCTGCATCTCTGTCTCTGTCTCTGTGTCTCTCTCTGTGAGTCTCTCATGAATACATAAATAAAAACTTTCAAGAAATTCCCTAGTTGTTTCCTTCAGAAACCCCTTCTACAATGGTCTTCTTTTGTTCAGATTCAGCCTTAAGTGTTCTTTGTCTAAAGAAGCAGGCTCTGGGATGCCTGGTGGCTGGTCGTCGTCTTTGAGCATCTGGCTTTGCTCTGTGACTCCCGGGATCGGGTCCCATACCATATCGGGCTCCTTGCATGGAGCCTTCTTTTCCCTCTCTCTGCCTCCCTCCCTCCCTCCCTCCCTCCCTCCTTCTGAATAAGTAAATAAAATCTTTAAAAAGAAAAAAATAGCCAGGCTCATTTCAGGACAGAATTATTTTCTTTTCCCTCACCAAAACATGTATTCTCACGCCTTGTACGTTTCCTACACGTCTCCTACTTGTCACACACGGAGTTGTTTTCCTTATCGTTCTCCAGTAGTCTCCATTCCATTGGCAGGCTTTTGCAAAATTGTACTATATTGACTTCCTTTCAGAGAGAGAGCACTGTGTGAAGGGGGAAGGGGGAGGAGGAGGGGGGGGAGGGAGAGAGTGCGAGACCGAGCATCTTTCCTTTTTTAAACTATTTTGTTTCTTTATTCCTGTGTGAGAGAGAGAGACAGAGACAGAGACATGGGCAGAAGCAGGTCCCCGCAAGGAGACAGATGCAGGAAAGGATCCCGGACCCGCATGATCCGGCCCTGAGATGAAGGCAGAGGCTTTAACCGCTGATAAACCAGGGGTCCCGAAGAACGAACGAACGAACGAACGAACGAACAGAACTTCATCCCAGATCGTGGGAACTTGTGAAATATTGGCACTCGTCCTTATCTCTCCGAGCTGTCCTGTTCCCGATTTTTACCCGCGCTGGCCTTTGAACTCCTAAGCTACAGTTCGTTTACAAAGGGATGTTAGCAATATAGCATCCGGAGGTGGAGGAAACCTCTCCCTCGTAGAACCCATAGGGACACGCAGACACAGACGAGATGCCAACAAAGTGTATAGCCTTGGTCTCACTCCTGTCTGTGGAGAGGTCACGGAAGACCCGATGTTCCGATCTCCCCGCTGGCTGGGTGACAACAACTCCAGTGGCCAGCGAGCGTGACCGCGTCCGGACCCCATCCATCCTTTGCTTTCCATTTCGAAAGAGGAGAGGCCGGTTTCCTGCAAAGATACCCAGAGCCGCAGCAACAACCCAACCCGAAGAAGACCAGAGCGTCTGTCTCCCCGAGCGAGCCGAGCACTGGTTCCTCACCAACAGTCGGGACATTACTGATGGAACCAGAGGGATTCCTAGCTTAGGTTCTGGTCCCTGGGCTGGCCTCATTGCCAGCTTTCTCTAATCGTGGAGAGCATAGCATTCACGCATGAGCAAAGCACCCCATTCACCCGTTCGGGCCATCTGAGCCTCAGGCTCCCCTTCCACGTGTCCCAGGTCAGTGAGCACTTGCAAGTAAGTATAGGCCCCCTAAGCAGCCCAGGGGTAGCCTGCCGGAGTTTCCTGTGGCTAGCGGGGTGTGTGTGTGTGTGTGTGTGTGTGTGTGTGTGTGTGTGTTGGGGGGGGGTGGGTCGTGTGCTCAACCTTCCCTGCAGGGTTCTCTAGGGTCTGGTGCGGTTCGCCCCGCTTTTCTGCGTGCGCGTGCACGTGCGTGTGCCTGCTCCATCAGGAGCTGGGGCGTCCTCGGGAGGAGGAGGCCGCCGTAGAGAGTGGACAGTTTATTCTCTGATCTTGGTACGGGCAAGGCTGTAGGGCTTGAACTCTATGGGAACCAGGAAGGTTTCCTTCCGTTTTCTCATCGTCAGTTTTGGCAGGTTGCCTTTTAGCGATCGATCGATCCGGTTGAAACAAAGCAAAACAAAACAACTTTTTTTTTTCCATTTTGTAAAGATTCTGTTTATTTTCTCCTGAGACACACTGAGTGAGAGAGTCGGACACACAGGCAGAGGGAGAAGCTGGCTCCATGCTGGGAGTCGGACGTAGGACTCTGATGTCGGGACTCCAGGATCAGGCCCGGGCTGAAGGCGGCGCTCAACCGCCGAGCCACCTGGGCTGCCCACCTTTTTCTTTTCTTTTTTTTTTCTTTTTTTTTTTTTTCTTTTTTCAAAAGATTTTCGGTGTATGCGATGTTTACACCCAGGTTAGGGCTCATCCTCGCAACAGAGAAATATAGAGTCCCACACTCCACCGACAGTGCCAGCCAGCAGCCACGCACCCCTTCATCGATTTCATTTGTTCGTTGATTTGCTTGCTTGCTTGCTTGCTTGCTTCCTGGCTTGCTTATGTATACATTCATTCAGCCGGTCAGTCGGTCAGTCGATCAGTTCAGTCAGTCAGTCAGTCAGTCCTTTTAATGAATCATTCATTCTTTCCTGTTTTAGAGATGTTCTTTATTTATCCATGAGAGACACACAGAGACAGGCATTGACAGATGCAGAGAGAAGCAGGCTCCCCGCGGGGAGCCCCAAGTGGGAGTCGGGGCCCCAGGACCCCAGGATGATGACCTGACCCCAAGGCAGATGCTGAACACGGAGCTACCCAGGCGTCCCCGTTGCTTGACTTTTTAGGGGAGGCAGACAGGCAACGCGCATTCAGTGGCACGGAGACAGAGCCCAACTAGTGCTGAGTTTTCTGTGAGCCCTCTGGCCCTGGGTCAGTGTGAAAGCCAATGGATCAGGGCCCAGAAACGTTCAAGGCTGAGAATTTCCTTCCTCCTTAATCATTTCACAGACGCTTAATTGAAAGTGGTATCTATCGTATGGCAAATGTCTTTCTCTGTTTGGGTTCTAGCAAGACCCAGAGAGTCGAAGCCCCCAACCTCCCGGACTGAAAGTTGCAAGTTGGATGCAGAGATAGGCCGGCAGGCAGGCAGAGCCGGAAAGGCGGGCGCCACCCACCGGTGAGTCCAGGTGTGAGGAATGTGGGATCCCAGGGCAGCCGTAATGGTCAGAAGACCATGGACAAGATCGGCTATAGATGCCAGAGTTTCCAGAGCAATGATTTCATCAGAGGCATGTGAATGCCAAAGGCTTCCAGGGAGCATGTTTGTAGACGCCTCGGCCTGTAGGTCCTTTCAAATGGACAGTGCTCCCATCCGGTCGGTCACGTTAGCATATCTTCTCCAGCTCCCGTGAGCAGTGTGGTCATGCAATTCTACTTTGGGCCTAACGGGGGATGGGACCGTGCCACAGAAAGGGAGACAGCATCGAGTCCTTGAGCCTAAGGCATGTCTAAGACAGTGACTCTCTAAAGTACACGGAGGAGAAGGAGGCCAGCTGGAGGTTTGTCGTGTGGGTTGCGTATCTGTGGCAATGGGGTGGGTGTGGGTGGCTGTTGTTTGTTTTCTGGACGAGGTGAAAGAACCTTTGAGTGCAAGTATTTGCAGAAGTGGTCCGGTGGGATGGGAAGGTGTGGGTCAGTCCATTCACCGAGAAAACTGAGAAAACCGGAGACTCGGCCTTTTTAAGAACTAGGCAACGGGAGGAGTATAGCTTGGCTCATCGCAGCAACTGGCAACTCAGCAGAAACAACAGAACATTCCCAGAATGAATGGAGTTTGCAGGAGCCAACGTGAGCATGCCCCACCACCCTCCGTGGGGGTGTCCGTGTAAACACACACACACACACACACCCGCCTTCCATTCCCAAATCCACCAGAGGACTCAGGGTTGGTAGGGGGCGGGGATGGAGGGTGGCGGGTGGCAGAAGGGAGGTTCAGGGCCATCCATTCCAATGGCCCTCATTCAATCATTTCATTCAAATGCACATGGTCGTCTGTTAAAGTCCGAGCCTGGAACTTCTCTCCTTTGAATGGCTTTCTGCACCTCCCCCAACCCTCAGGCTGTGGCTCCCAAACTGTGGGGGAGGGGACAGAAGAAAAGAGAAGGAAGAGGAGGGGAGGGGAGGGGGAAAGAGAAGGGCAAAGAGGATGTATGAAGAACTCACATTGTTTGGGGTCCAAAAGCGACCCCTCCTGGTTTCCTGACCCAGGAAACCCCAATAAACCCTTTGGGAATCAATCCTGGATGTGGAGGATGCCATCTCACTCTAATGCCTTCCAGGGGTGGGGGTGCGTCTGCGAGGGCGTGGCATGGCGGGGTCTGGTGAATCTGATGGGGAGTTAAACACAGGACCGCGGTGTCTTAGGGTCCAGAGGCCAAACACAGGCATGGAGTGATAAGGGCGAAGGACTAAGGGAGGCCTGGCCAGGGACACTTCTGACTCATCCACCCTGGGTGAGGGCCCAACAAGCACACTCTTTCCTCTAAAGCGACGGCCCAACAGTTTCCTGGTTCCCCATCGACCTGTCCTCCCTCTCGCACCCACTTCCCAAGGGAAATCCTCAGTCTCATTCGAAGTAGTCACCGGCTGTGTCACAAGCCACCTTCGGTCTACTAAAAGGAATAAGGAAGATGGACAAACATGACACAGCCCCACAGATGGTACCTCCGCATGGAGGGGTTGGGGGGTGGGGCCCTCCCCGGACAAAACGTGACTCTGAGCTTGAAAACACGAAAGGGCAGAAGCTCCCCCCCCCCCCCGCCCCCGCAGGCCCGCTCAATCAGAAGAGCACTCAACTTTTGATTGCAGTCAGGGTTGTGAGTTCGAGCCCTACGTTGGGTCTAGAGATGATGCACAACGAAGGAACGAACTCTCAATAACTTAAGTATGTATGGGGCGCCTGGGTGGCTCAGCGGTTGAGCGTCCAGGGATCCCCGGGTGGCTCAGGGGTTTAGCATCTGCCTTCAGCCCAGGGCCTGATCCTGGAGACAACAGGATCGAGTCCCACGTCAGGCTCCCTGCATAGAGTCTGCTTCTCCCTCTGCCTGTGTCTCTGTCTCTGTGTCTCTCATGAATAAATAAATAAAATATTAAAAAAAGAAAAGAAACGACTACAACATTCCATTGTAGGTGACGTCTCTTTTTCTTTTTACCACAACTGGGAAAACAAAACAAACAAAAACAAACAACAAAAACAAAAAGAACCCCCACCCACCCCCCACTCTGTCCTTGGCTCAGAGCAAGGGAATTCCTGGGTCAGGTCGAAAGAAGGGGAGGGGGTGATATCCTGTCGTCCGCAGTGTGGAAAACCAGGGTTCAGCCACCTGGAATTGTTTCTTCTCACCAGGTAGACAGACGTGGTCACTCACCGTCGTCATCCCTGCAAAAGCAAGGCAAGAGGGAAGAACCTCAGCATTTCCAAGCACCTGGTAGGGGCACCTGGGAGGCTCGCTGGGGTTAAGCAGCTGAGTCTCGGTTTCGTCCGCCAGGAGGTGGCGCCCTTGACTCGCCCAGTGAGGCCGTGGCGGCCTCTGGAAGGAAGGTATCAGGCTCAGGGTTTCCGAGGGGTCGGCTGGCTCCGGAGAAGTGGATCTGAGTGTCTCCAGGCTGCCTGATCCTATCTGAGTCTTAGGATGCGATTCCAGGGGCCCCTGGCGCGCTCGGTCAGTAGAGAGCACGACTCTTGACCTCCAGGTCGTGAGTGCGAGCCCTACGTTGGGAGTAGAGATCCCTTTGACAAATGGACCCCGGGGGCCCCGGCGGGGGGGGGGGTGAGGAGAGGGAGGAGGGGAGGCCGGCGTGGGGACCCGGGGAGGTCGAAAGAAAGGAAAGCAGACGCCATTCTACTCAGGGAAGGCCTCGGTGATACAGCGGATCCTTCCAACGGTGTCTGGTTACAAGGAGAACGGATTCCCACCGACCCACCTTCTGAAGAGGAGTTAACAATCGCCAAAGAAAGGGAAGATGCCTCACGGAGAGTTTCTGAACTCTGCTCCGGGTTTCGGGGAACTCGTTCCGTTCCACGTTGTTCCTTTCTGTTCGGTTTCCATGCAGCTTTTTCATTAGTTCTGGCAACTCCTACTGTCTGTAGTTGGACCATCTCAGGGTGACCAGACACCGGGATTCGTCCGGAGTCCTCTCCACGAATCTCCTGAACGGCGGACCGGATTGTTGCAAGACCTTCCGAACAACACCTGCACGGGACGGGGAGGTCACCCACGGAGGGCCGTGCCTAAAGAGCCGGTGAGAATTCACTATAATGCAGTCGAGAGGAAAATCCGACCAGTTTCTGTCACACACACACACACTCACACTCACACACAACGCACGCACGCACGCAGAGCACTTACACAGCTCGAATGTGGAGTGATGGCTCTACCAGGACACGTTACACGTTTAGGAATTTCATTTCGCGTTTGGAACACCGGCAGCCTTCACTCACGCAACATAATCTAAGAGGGCTTAGGATTCTTTGTCTGACAGCGCTGCTCACGTGCCTGCCCATAACAAGTCAACGACCTATAGTAGTAGTCAAGAGACTCCGTTTAGGGTTTGGCATTCTGGGATGCGCTGAGAATCCGCGAACGGATGAAGGAACCGGTAGACAGACAGACAGCCAGGCAGCCAACCAGCCAACCAAAAACATCTCAGAAGTTCTCAAGGCACATGCTACAAAGGATCACGGATCATAACAAAACGGAAATCTTCAGTGTCTCTTTCGCCAAGGTGGCCCCTAGGAGATTCTACAGGTGCTTTTGGAGTTTTCCCCAAAAGGAAGCTCCTTTCGCGTGGACAAGTTTTCACTCTTACGTAGGGGAAGACCGGATAAAAACGAATCCAAAAAATAAAATAAATAAGTAAATAACAAAAAAAGTTAAACAACAACAACAGCCAAAAAAAAAAAAAAGGATTCTAAAAACCTTGCTCTTCTGGGCAGGTAAAGGGAGAAACACACACACACACACACACACAGACACACACACACACACACAAACCCCAAAACCAAACCAAAAAAACCCAACCCAACCAAACCCACCCAACCAACTAAAAAAGCACCTTGTCTTTGTCTTTTCTTCTCTGTTCACACTCTTATCAAGAGTAGACTACCAATGCAAGAGAATCTCGTCATTTTAGCAGAGAGGAGAGCCAAATCTCAGTTGTACAGCAGTGTACTAGGAAAACCCACTTCTCCCAATCTCAGTCCGTCCTGACCACACTTACAATTAGTTTTCAAAGAGTCTGCTTCTGGGCCGCCTTGGGTGGCTGGCTCAGAGGTGGAAGGTCTGCCTTTGTCTGAGGGCCTGATCCCAGGGGTCCTGGGACCCAGACCCACATCGGGGTCCCCACGTGGAGCCTACTTCTTCCCCTGCCTGTGTCTCTGCCTCTCTGTATCTCAAAAGAAAGAAGGAAAGAAGGAAAAAGAAAAGAAGGAAAGAAGGAAAAAGAAAGAAGGAAAGAACCTTAAAAAAAAAAAAACGGCAAACTTGCGGTAACGGCCGGGTGGCCCGGCGGTCAAGCTCCGCCTTCAGCCCAGGGCGTGGTCCTGGAGACGCGGGCTCAGAGTCCCACTTCAGGCGCCCTGGATGGAGCCTGCTTCTCCGTCTCTCCGTCTCTGTCTGTCTGATAAATCAATCGATCAATCGATCAATCAATAGTAAGCAAATGAGCAAATACATACATACATACATACACACAAACATACAAAGAAACAAACCTTCCAAAAAAAAGGGAGAAAAAAGAAAAAGGCAAACTGGTGGCGACCCATGGGTGTCACGGCGGTCGAGCGCCTCCCTTCGGTCCAGGACATGATCCCCGAGTACCGCATCGGGTTTCCCATCCGGTGCGTCTTTCCCCCGGTGCCTAGGTTTCTGCTTCTGTGCGTCTGTCACGAATCGATCCATAAAGGGGGGGAGGGGGGAGGATCAAGGGGGAGACGGGGGAATCGCTGGGTATCAGGCACCGGTCGCGACGGCACCAATCACTCAAGCACCCCACATAGGGAATTAACGCGGGCGCGAGGGAACGGCTCGCTGGTCGACCCGCGGAGGGCCGGAGACACGGGCGCGCCGTGTGGCTGGCGGAGCGGGCGGGGCGGGAGACCGGTAGGATGGTCGCACCGGGAGGGCGAGAGGGAGGCGGGAGGCGCGGCCTCGGGGAGTCCCCGAGGCGAGGCGAGCGAGGCGGCGCCAACGGGGTGCTGCTGGTCGAGCCGGGTGGGCGGCTGCCGTGGGACCGCGGTACCGCTGGTCGACCGGATCCACCAGGAGGGAGGGAAGGAGGCGCCCCCTCCCCCCGCACGTCGCTCCGCCCGCGCCCCGGTCCCGCCCCTCCCCACACCCCGGCCCAGCCCCGCCCCGCCCCGCGCCCCGCGCCCCGCACCCCGGCCCCGCCCCGCGCCCCGTACCCCGGCCCCGCCCCGCCCCTGCCCGCCGCTCAGGTGCAGCACGCACCCGCCGAGCCTCAGTCCCAGCCACCGAGCCCTCTCGCCACGGCACCAGCGTGCACAGGCCATGGCCACGGCGACGCCGACGGCCGCGCCGCGGGGCTGCGGCTGATGCTGCTGCTGCTGCTACTGCCGCTGCTCGGCCAAGGTGAGTCCTGCGGGCGGCCGGGGCGAACTGGCGGCGGGCGGCGGCGGGCGCTGGGAGGCGCCTTCCTCCGGGCGCGGGGGGCACCCGCCGGGCTGAGCGCGGAGCGAGGTGGGGCGGCGCTCCCGCCCCGAGGCCCCGCCGGAACGGGCCGGGCTCCGTGCCCAGGGCGTGAGCCGCAGCCGCGCCTGGGAGCCAAGCGGACGGACGCCGTGGCCGCTCCCCCAGCTGGGGAGCCGCGTCAGAGCCGCGAAAGCCCACGACTCGGCGTGGCCAGCTCCGTGTCTGCACGCTGCTCCGCCCTGGCGTCGTTCCCGCTGCACGTCGGTGCCTTGCTCCTGCGGCTCGGATGCCCCGGCCTTCGGGGGTGCGGGGGAGGCCCGCTCTTGTAGAGGAGGTCGCTTTGCCCCGGGTGCGCTTTTGCCGCCCTAGTCTTTGAAAAACCCAAAAGCCCGTGGCGTCTGGGAGGCTGCCCGCGGGGGCCCGCTCTGCCTGGCCCAGCGCAGCCCGCAGGGCCCGAGTTCCAACAGCAGCTTTACAGTCGCGCGCCAGGGCCACGGAGGGGGAGGCCGTCGGGGCCGGGGCCGGGGGCCGGCTCTTGGCCGCCCTGTGCCGAGCGCCCGGGGCCACCCTAGAGTGGGGCAGGACCCTGCGCTGCCCGCGGCCAGCTCGGCGCTGGAGGCTGGGATGTGGCCTTGCGAAGGCTGCTCACCGCCGCCAGCCCACACTCGGGCGGAATGAAGCTTGCGGCAGTAGAGTCTCCAAGCCCCTTAAGCCCCTTGGCCAGGCCTCTAGTTTCCCTCGAGCCAGCCTTGACTGCATCTCCTCCTTCGGTGCCGAGGTGCGAGCAGGGAAGGCCGCCCTCCCCCACTGCTTACAAAGGGCTTTCTCTCCCTGTGGCCCCCAGGGACAGGGGAAGTGGTGGTCCCCTGCCTCTTGCCCCTGCTCTTGCAGACTCTGGGCTCACAGACCTGCCGCAGGGCTTCGTTTGTGTAACTGGATACTGAGTTTCCCTGGCAGATCCTGAAGCCAGAATCTGTGTTCCCAGCGCATCATGGGGAGGACAGGGGAGAAGCCATTCCCTTGCCTTGAGAAGGAAAGAGGGGGAGAGGGTCTGTTTCCTGTGTTAGAAGTCTGGGGTCACTGGGCTGCTGGGGGAAAACCGCTAGGAGGCTGCAGTCAGAGCAGAAGTAAGCACAAATAGAATGTTCTAAAGGTGTCTTGTGACTCTTAGTTGTAACTTTGTAATTATAGCTGTGTGGTCGGTGTGAGCAGGAGGCCAGAGCTGGCTAGGCAACCCGTGCCAGCTTCTGCACCCTGCAGAGGATTTCCCTGTGCTCTTCCACAGCCATGAGCTGAGCTGGGGTGCCGGGAGGCTTTAAGGACTAGACTGTGGGGCCCAGGCTGCCAGGATCTGCCTGTGGCACTTGGCAGGAAGACAGGTGGCTGTCTCACACCCCTGGCCCACAGAATTTGGTGGCCAAAGACAGGCTCCCTGATCCAGGGAACAGAAGCGTCCCACCCTGCCCACCCTTCCCTTGGAATGACCAAGAAACCCCCATTGGCCGATGCTGAGACTGGAGAAGTGGCCCTGCAGCACCCAGGAGGAGACAGCTGGGGCCCTTGGAGAGGAATATGGGCACCCTTCCCTTGAAGCCACCGTGGAGCTGATGAGGCTGGCTCTCACTGAGCTGAACCAGACCGCCACCGGCGGCCCCCTGCTGCTGCTCCAGGACCCACCCAGGCTGAGAGCCGCGTGGCCTCGGGCGCCCTCGTGTGGACACAGCATCCCAGTGGCCCGGCCTTTCACCCAAGAGATGCTCTGAGACTTTAGGGGAGACCTTCCCCTTTGGCTGACAACTCCCCAAGGCAGGAAGCTCTCTTTTGTGCTGTGGACTGACAGGAGGGGTGTAGGGAGGCAACCCAGATGAAGAGGCAGGGGCCTGGAAGAAGGGGCCCTGCTGCTTCAGAGCCAGCCAGAAAGGTGGGAACAGGGTCACTCACGGCAAGGCCACGGGACGTGAACAGATACCCGCAGCTTGTTCCCTCTGTGTGTGCACGTTGTCATAGTGCGTGAGCACATGTGCCTTTAGAAAGACGTACCGACACAGACTCCTCTCCTACATCATGCTGTCCACGTGTGGGTGGGTTTGTGTGCACATGTGCATACACATGTACACACAGGGTTTCTCTCTCTCTCAGGGTCTCTCTCGTACACACACAGGGTCTCTGTATCTCTCCCTGTCTCTGTCTCTCTGTGTCTCTGTCTCTCTCTGTCTCACACACAAGACACAGTCCTGCTCTTGCTCAAGGATCTGTGATCATGCTGCCTGTGGACACACACACACTCCCACAGTGAGTGAGGCCTGACCACCCTCATACTCCACCTTCACCCAGGGAACCCAGCCCCTTTTCCTGCCATGTACACATACTGGGTTCCCACATATATACATAGGGACCCCTGCCCTTCACCCCCTCATACACTCAAGGACAGAGCCCATCAGCCCCAGCAATCCTAGAACCAGAGCTGGGGAACCTCCATCTAAGACTTGTTCCTAGAAGAGTTTCTGGCATTTTGCTGCTGACACAGAAACAGCCGCCCTTGGGATGTGGATGAGCAGTTTGAGTCCGAGCTCTGGGGCTCTCCCAGGCTGACACCTCACCCAGCACCATTTCCCTGACTCCTGCATTTTCCCAGCAGGCTTCACATCTCTCATCTTCCTGGCCTGGCTTCTTGGGTTCCCTTTTGCTCAGCACCTATGGTTTCAAGGAAGGACCCGCCCTCTCTCCCTACAGGCCTCTAGGACTTTCACTCCCTGGCAGCAAAGAAGGGAAGACTTGCCATGGCTGGGTGCGCTCCCTCTCCCGGATGCCAGGCCCAGCCCTCTGCAGTGTGGCCTGGGTGGGCCACTTATGCCTGAACCAGCAGGTGTCAGAGCAGCCCCTGCTGGGAAGGCTGCCACCTACTTCTCACTTTCCTTGGCCAGGGACCAGAAGACAAGTCCCGGTTTACCAGCTCACCTGGGCTCTTCCCTCTTTCTCCTCCACCCTAGCCTGTGTTCCTACTAAGCCACTCTGACTTCTGGGTGCTGCTGGCGTCCCACGCTGCTGCCCTGGGCCCCCAACATCTCCTAGCCTAACCAGGGACACGGTGGGCTCCTAAGTAAGGGCAGGGCCTGCAAACGGAGAACAAATGGGGAAGTTTATTGAGCCCATTGCTAAATTGCCTTTATTCTGCAGAATTGCTTTAGGGATGGCTAAGTAAATCACTGTTTCCTTGGTGGTGTGAAGAAAATGGGATGCATTCACCTAATGGGGAGCTAATGGCCTTTTAGCCAGGGGAAGAGAAAACTGATTAAAAATGATGGTAACTGTTAAAATGGAGCCCGAGGGTGCCAAGGTGACCGGAGGGCCCGGAAGCTGCCACAGCCCCCTGAGGCCTTACCCCTCTCTGTGACCTGAGAGAGGACTCCTCTGTCCTCTGGTCTTAACTGGATAAGGCTGATGTCAGCAGCAGCCACCCCAAGGGAGCTCACAGCCTGCTGGTGCTCAGCTGAGCACTGCATGTCTGCTAGCTCCCTGTAACCTCCCGGAACCCTGAGGGACATGGCCTTGGTTTCCCATTTCACAGGTGAGGAAACTGTGCCCTACATACAGCTGGTGGAGAAGACTTAGTGATTCTCCGCCCCAGGCCTCTGGCTTTCAGCAGTGCCTTCTCTCTGGGCCAGTGGTGGTGGGGCCCAGGGATGGGGCTGAGAGGGATCCTGGGAAGGGAAGGTAGCCCTGAGCCTGCTCACCCACCTGCTCAGGGCTCCACCAGTCTGGCACGGCGATGGGAATGAAGTGTGGCGCTGCGCTTGAAACAGGAGCTCTTCAGGGTCATGGCTGATTTCTTAGGTCAGACCACTGCTTTAGCTGATGTTTGGGAGTCTTACGGGTTTAGAGACAGCCCCCAGGCATGGCCCTGGCATAGCCAGCCCCAGGAGAGGGACGTGTGTGCTCTTGTGTGACAGGAGGAGATCTCTGTGAGGGTGTACCCTCTGCCTGGGGACCCAGCACCTGACAGAAGCTACTATGCAGTGGGGTGCTGAGCTTCACAGGGCATGGGTGCAGCTGTGTCTCCTTATCCAGGACACAGACCTCCTCCCCAGGGCTCCGGGGCAGACTGGGAGAAGAAAGCGCCCAATCAGTCACCCCGGAAAGAAAGCAGAGTTAGAGAGGCACCCCCGGCCCCCTAATACTGCTTCCTTCCGTCCTGTGGAAGTGGCTGCATTTCTCCTGTGGAATCCCCTCCCTCTTCCTGTGGGAGTAAGGGAGGACACCTCCTGATGTGAGGGTAATGCAGGGGCGCCTAACCTTGGCAGCACTCAGCTCAGGTCCCCATGTCCTCTTCCTTCGCCCCATGTCCTCCCCTTCCTATGTCTGCCTCCTCCTCATGTCTTTCTCCTCCTCCCATGTCCTCTTCTTCCTCCCCACGTCCTCCTCTCCGTGTTCTCCTCCTCTTGCCTGTGTTTTCCTGTTCCCCATGCCCTCTTCTTCCCAGTGTCCTCCTCCTCCTCATACCCTCCTCTCCATGGCCTCCTTTCCATGTCCTCCTCCTCCTCCCTGTGTCCTCTTCCTCCTTCTGCCTGTGCTTTCCTATTCCCCATGTCCTTCTCCCCCTCCCCGTGTCCTCCTCCTCCTCATTTCTGCAATTGTTTCTCTGAATGAGTGATTTAATAATAACAATAACAGTAATAGTGATCCACAAACACTCCCAGAGGGACCAACTGCTGCCTAGAGAGCTTCTCCAGGGCAGGGGATGCCTTCGGGGAGACAACATAAGGGCCTTTGACCTCAGAGCTGTCACTGTTGGCAGGGGGTGGGGGGTAGGCAGTAAAGGAAGCACTAAGCCATCACTTCTCTCGAATACATGTGTGTGATTTCAGAGGAGGTGCTCAGCAGGAAGCAGGCTAAGGGGCAGGGTAGGAAAGGGCCGTGGGCAGCCAGGCAGGCAGGTGACTATCCTGATTGTGGACTGCAATGTGGTAATGACAGCAGGGGGTCATCCAGTCCCCCTGCGCATCTCCCTTCCATGCAGGGGGACTGGATGACCGCCTGAGGAGGTGCAGAAAGTGGGCCTCTGCTGGCCTGGGGAGGGTGCTCCTGGGAGGCTTGAAGAGGTGGGAATGCCCAGGAGGCCTCCTAGAGCCCACCTGGCTTTCCCTTCACCACCCCAGAGTGGCAGTCCAGGCCTGGTGTTGGGGGTTTAACGGAGGCTGTGACTTTGGAGGCAGGGCTCTACCTCACCTCGGAAGACCTTAGCAGATTTTTTCTTTGAGCCAAAGGTCCAAGACACTTGGGAGCCCGTGTAGACTGGGCCTTCTTGTCCTCCCTCCCCATCCGTCTTTCTACTGTCCACCTTTCCTAAACTCTGGGAGCAGACCTGGGCTTCCGTCCATCTCAGGCTTCAAAGCTGTGTGGTTGTAGGAGCCTCTAGGACCTCCCTTCGTCCCAGAGACTGGAGCTGTGAAGCCAGTGGGCTCCTGCACCATCTTCTCCGAGACTCTGGGCAAGGATCAGGTGGGAAAAGGGGAGGCAGCAATGTAGTGTTGTTCCCTCAGCCCCCTGCCCCGGGAGCTGATCTGCCTAGAAAACGCGGTCATGGGGTAGATGACGCCAACAGGACCTTGAGATTGGCAGTTCAGGTACCACCTGGGCCCCCAAGGAGAGCAGGTGGCCAGTCCTGAGCAAACACCTCTGTTTGCTTTTGCCTTGTGAGTGGCTCCACAGAGTACAGCAGCCGGGGTACCAACCACCGCAGAAAGGTCACCTGTGCACCTGTGGGCTGGCTGGTTCTGGTTGTCCATAACAATATCGAAGCCCAGAGTGGCCAAGGCTGGGGTTCTGTGACAGGCAGGGCCCAGTTCCAGGCCTAGCTCAGGGAAGATGCCTGTGCCCCTGGAGGCGCAGGTCCTGGGGCCCCAGTCCCCGTCCCAGGTTCAGGCACTGGCAGTTGTACCTCATTGCCATCTTGGACCTTTGCTCCTCTGCGACAGGGATGCTGATGGGTTCCTCAGGGTCCAGGGCTCTAAGCAGTGCTTAGAAGGCAGGATGGCCCAGCGGGAGGATGCAGGGAGTTGAAGTTCTGAGCCCTGCTCCGAGCAACCGGCCAGACCTGATCACTGATTGGAGAAAGGGCTCTGCTGCTAAAATAAATCAGAAGGCCCCCAGCAAGATACTGCCCATCAAGGCTGGTTCTGGTGCCACCCCCACCCCACCCCCCCATAGATGTCTATATACCAGAAAATTCCAATGATTCTCACTCTTCTAGAAAGGGGAAAAGAAAAAAAATGCAACTTCCTAAAATTTAATTAACAGCCTTGACAATGCTGGGGAAAATGTGCATTCTATGTGCCAGGACCCAAAGGTGGGGTGTGTGGGGGGAGTTAAACTGGAGGTGTACAGAGTGATGGCACGCATCTAGAGAGTCTAGTGACAGTTTTCTTTAAATTTCTCTTGCCAGTGAAACAAGCAAAGACAGAAGCAGTGAAATGCTGAAAGGCAGGCCTGGGGCTTGTCCTGGGTGTGTGCAGGTGGTTTTCTCCTTGCCTGCTCCCCATGCTGCCCCTCCGATACTGGTTGTGGGGCATCTACTGCTCTCTGTCCTTTCTGGGGAGGAGAGAGGGTGGAGTCAGGGGGCAGGGCTCTGTTCCAGAAGCCACTTAGCCCTGGAGTAGCTGGCAGCAGAGTTAATGTGCATTTAGCACGGGGGGGGGTGCTTTGCCACTGGAGGGTTTGAGCTTTGTCATGTCGGCAACCCGCAGGGTGGTCTTCACAGGACATTCATCCAGCAGGACCACAGACATGACTCCACAGAACCTTGAAGGGTCTTGAGTGAGAAGCCATTGAAATACTCTTTGCTTCTCAGCTTCCCACCCACTCGAATCTTTGAGGGCAGGTGAGATTGTACTTGGTAACAGAGACCCCCCCCCAGTCTTAGTGACTCTCCTGCTTGCGGTGCGGTGCCCCTCTAGCTGCTGCATGGCCAGCCATGTGCTCAGGGAGGGGCACTCTGCCCATGTTCTGTGGCTTGGAGTCCCATCACATGGCCCTTCTCTCCTCAAGAGAGGCCCAGGGTACAAAGGAGAGCCTGGGGAGTGGGAATGCACACCCTGGGGCTCCTGCATGCACTCTCGGGGGCCCCCTTCTCTAGACTCGCACCCCTGAGCCCCACCACCTCCATGTCAGCTCCGCTGGTCAGCACAGCCAGCGCCTGTGTTGGGCCCGGGGACTAGGATGGGATGGGAGGCAGATGATTGCACTTTGCTTTTTTTGGTGGGGTAAGATTCCCATAACACGCATCAACCATTGTAAGTGAACAATTCAGTGGCATTTATTAGTATATTCACAGTGTTGTCTAGATGTCACTTTTATGTAGTTCCACGACATTTTCATCACCACGAAGGAAACTCCGAAGCCACTAGGCATTGCCTCCTCGGCCCCCGTCCCCTGCCGGCCCATGGTAACCACCGCTCCGTGTCCTGTCTCTGTGGGCTTCTCTGCTTTGGATATTTCATGTAAATGGACCTTTGTATCTCTGGCATCTTTCTCTTAGCATCATATTTTCAAAGTACTTACACACTGTGGCATGTGTATAATCAGTATTTTATTTCCTCGTAAGGGCAACATTCCCTTGGATGTAAATACCACATTTATTGATCCATTCACCTACTGTTGGATATTTGGATCGTTTCCACCTTTTAGCATGGTGAACAATGCTGCTGTGAACATGCGTGTACAAATATCTGTTTGCGTCCCTGGTTTCAGTTCTTCTTAGGTATGTACTTAAGAGTGAAACTGCTGGCCCGTATGGTAATTCTGTTTTATTTTTTGAGGAATTGCCAAATTGTTTTCTACAGCAGCTGCACCATCTTACATTCTCACCAGCAGTGTGTCAGAGTTCTGATTTTTGTCACGTCCTCAACAACACTTGTTATTTTCTGGATTTTTGTTTTGTTTTGTTTTAATTATAGCCAGCATACTGGCTACAGTGTATCTCATTGTACTTTTGATTTCCATTTTTCTAATGACTAGTGATGTTGAACATCTTTCACGTGCTCATTGGCCATTTGCATCTTCTTTGAAGAAATACTATTCAGGCCATTTGCCCGTGTTTTAATTGGGTGAGGGTTCTTTAGGTTATGGGGTTTACCTTGCTTCATCAAACCTCCACCGGGTATTCCTCAGAAGCCCTTTTGTGTCATTAGCATTTCACTGTGTCACTAGCCTTTCTGTCACTGAGAGGCCTAGATCCCTTTTGAGGACCTAGGTTCACCTGATGTTTGGGGCGGGGGAGGGGGGTTGCTGCTGAGTCACCATAACCCCACTGGGACCCTGAGGACATTCTCAGAAGACCTGGACCCTGAGACACATTAAGCTCGAATGCCCCAGAAACAATGGCATCACAATTTGTGTGTAAGATGCCCCAGCCCAGGGATCACCCTGTGAAAGACCAGAGAAAGGAGGGGTGCCGGGAATCAGCAACCCACCCAGCCCACCTGACAAGGCAGGACTCAGCAGGGGAACTCAGGGCTGCCCTGTCTTGCTACACCTCAATCTTGACTCTAAAAATAACCAGGCAGATCCGGTGTAAGTTGATTATCGTAATTGTAGCTGTGTGATATCATGCTGCTGGTCTCTAGAAGCCATTTTCCTGGGACAGCAGTGTGTTCTGGGGCATTTGCTCCCCCTTGCACCCACAAGCTACAGGAGTGTTTGGCAGTGGCACGGAGCTGGGCAGACCTTGGCTGAGGAGTAACTGGAAGGCTTAGTGGGCTCCAGGCAGATGCACCTCCAGAGTGGGAGAGGAAGAGTGGAGGAGGGAGAACAGAGAACTGCTTCTGTCTGCAGGTGCTCTGTACCTGGCCTGTCCCAACCACGCTTCCAAGGAGGGGTTCCTGTCCTGGTTCACAGCTGGGAACGGACCTGGAAAGGCTGCATGCCAAGCTGGACACACAGAGAGGCCTAGTGAAGGGGTATGGGCTTGGGCCCAGCTCTGCCCTTGTCTTTCTGCTTCCGTGTGTTACACTAAAATCTCTCTCTTGGATCTAGGCTCATGTCTTTTTGCCTTATCATTGGTGGTCTAGGAAGACAATTGTGATTCTAATCCTATTCTATCACATGGCCCAGCCCCCTCCCCCTGCACAGAGACCACCTAGGTCAAAGCCCACCCCAGTTTCCATCATGCCCACCACCATCCTGCCACTTGTCCCTGGTCAGGAAGTTCATTCTATAAATTCTATCACATAAACTCATATGGGAATCATAATGAAAAGGAGCCTCAGCATCAGATGCAACCTTGTCCTTGTATAGACAGGGAAACCATATAGATGGGGAAAGCCCTAGGTGGGCAGTGGACCCTTAAGACCTGCTGACTTCTCTGGCCCCAGGTCCGTGCTATGTTGGAATCTGCCCCTCTCAGAGGCTTCCCCAGCTCTCTTCCTTACACCCTCCCAGCAGAGCAGACTCTTGGGCCTTCTTTGAGGCCTCCCACATCCCCAGAGAGAACCCAGCTTCTGCTCCAGGGATCGCGGTGGCCCTGCCGGGGCGGTGGGGGTGGGGGGGTGGGGTCTCACCTGCTGTTGACTCTGACTGCACCTGTCCTGGCTTACAGTGGGGAATACGGAGAGGAGGGAGGAGCAGGTCCAAAGCTGCAGGGAGGGAGTAAGGGGGAGCTCCCGGTGGAAGTACTGTGACATCCCTAACCTGCCGCACGTAGGAAGGAGTGTGTACTGGGGGCAAGAGGCCAGGCCTGTTCCTTGAATCCCTGAGAAAAGGGCCTTCCTTGGAGAGGGCCCTTTCTAGTTCTCTCAGACTTGACAAGGAAGCACATCCAGACCATAAGGTGGCCTTCCAGCCCCCATCGAGTGATAGCAGTCTCAGTAGGCCCTGCTCTGACCAACACGCTATTGCTGGCTTGTGCAGATGCTTTGGTCCCAGTCAGCCTGTATAGGTACTACCTTCCCAGGGGCTGCCCCGACCACCCCCCAGGAGGTAGGAGTCATGGGTCGCCATACATATGCAGAAGCTAGACTTTGCTGATTCCACCTTTTCAAGTATTTGGTGAAAATAGCACCCAGTGGGATGGAGGGAAGGATTCCTCGAGGCTCAGTTCTGTATCCAGCAGGACACGTCAGGCCCCTAGCATCGTTGGGCAGCTGCCAGGTGCCCCCTCTGAGGCCACAACCATTACTGTGTCTGTCCTCGTCAGACAGATAATGCCTGAGCAGACTCCCCATCACACTTACCTGAGCTTCACCCCATTTCATTGAAATGTTAACATATTTACACCAGGTAACTTCTAGGGCACCTGCTTTTTAGAAGAGGCTAAGGGAGGTATGGATGGTTATGTATGATGGCATTTTCTAGCTGGTCTGGAAGCAGGTGGGTTGGTGTCCCAGGTCCTAGTGCCCTGGCTTCTCTGCACGTGTGTGCGCACATACAGCCGTCACTGAGCAGAAGGGCTTGGCGGCCACGCATACCACCCAAGGCAGGACCCTTAGCTTAAGTCTTGGCTTACCGTCTGAATGGCCTTGGGCATAGTACTTAGTCTCTCTCTGCCTCAGTTTCCCCCTCTGCAAGACAAGCATCATAATCATCCCTACTTCTGGCAGTTGTGTTAATTAAATGGAACAATGCACGGGAAGTACTTTAGAACAGAGTCTCTCGCCAAAAGTGTACTGTAGAATTCTTGCTAGTTAATGTTGCACAAAGAGTGCTAGGGGGAAGACAAAAATGAGCAGGACCATCTCTGTTCAGGAACTCAAGGTAGGTGGGGTGACACATTTGTTTAGATCTAAGTCACTGTGCCCTTCTGGGAGCATGAGGGACAGTTCCCCAAGCAGAGGCACCAGAGTCAAAGCTGGTGATGTCCTGGCCAGTCACCCCCAGGCCAGGGCCAGCACACCCGGAGTCAGCTGGGGCCTAGGGCAGGAGAGTCCTGGAGCCAAGGGGGCCTGGTGACCCACACACAGTCATCAGCAGGCCACTTGGGGTGGCCAGTCTTTTTCCATCCAGGCCTCGCCCCGGGTAAGAAATTAATTGCAACCTAATTGGCAGTTTCCTTTGCATAGAAGCCGGAAGGAACTGCCAGTGAGGCTGGTGATTAACTCAGCAGCAGCTGGAAAATCACATTTGGGCAGGAGCGTCCATCATCTCAGTGAGGCTACTGCAGCTGGCCTGGACTGGTGTGGAAGTGTGGGCGGTGGTTGCGGGTGCATGCGGAGTACAGCCTGGGGCCCAGGCCCCTCAGAGCAGAAAGCAGGGGCCTGTGTGCAAAGAGTGCATCTGGACTACTGGCTCCCATGCTACCCGGGCTGTAGACCTCAGTCATTGGCCTCATTCCCCCAAACTTCAACCATGCCCAGACCCCTTCCCCACTTTTGGCAGAGGTCTACGTAGGCGATACAAGCAGTTTCAGGAGACCTGGGCCCTGACTGCACTTCCACCCGAGTGTGAGAGGTGAACCTCAGCTTCTCTTTCCCGTCGTTGAACGGGGGGAGTGACGTTCCTGGCCAAGGACAAGAGCTCTGGCGAGGTGTGCAAGGAAGAGCTTTTCACAAAGGTAGTGGGGTGTGCCTGTGTGTGCAGAGTGGCATCTCTGAGGCAAGGGCTGGCTTCCAGGTCTCTCTTCCTCCATCCAGCTGCTCACCCAGGCTACCAGCCACCTTTTACAGTCAGGGCCCAACAGGACAGGTGTCCGAGGATATAGTTCACCCCACATAGGGCTCCCTGCCCTTCCCTGCCATGAACCACACAGTGAGGACTGAGGCAGGAGGGAGGGATGTGGTGGGCCTTGAGAGCTGTGTGTGCCCCTGGCCAGACAGGCAGGAGCCCTGGGGTCTGTGCCAGAGAGAACCTTTGGGAACAGAGCCCCAGAGCTCATCATGGGAAATTCAGGCACCCAGGATGTGCCGGGATGCCCACCTGCTCCTCCTTGTGTGATGGCCTATCCAGTTTGCCCTTGCTGTGTGCCCAGCCCACACCAGGATGGCCACCCAACCTTGTGGCCATGGTGGCACAGGCTGCCCACTGCATGCTGCTGGCAGCATTTTGGGAGTGAGTGGAAGACTGGAACTGAAGCTGCACTGCTGTAATGGTGACTGATGTCCTTGTTGGGACATTAAAATAATTAAGTAATTAAGATGATTACTTTTATGTGTATTTTACCACAATTAATTGTAAAAACTGGGATTCCCTTGTATGCTTCCCAAACCTGTTATTTATAAAATTGATTTGCAAATTTGATCTGTACATTATAATCCTTTGTAAAAGCAGAACCTCCTACTGAGACAAAGCATAGTGATTGCAGAGTGAGCCCACATGCGTGTGTGTGTGTGTGTGTGTGTGTGTGTAAGTGAGCACACACATTCTGTCCACCATCTCCAGTTGGCAGTGTTCCTCAGTCACCAGTAAGTCATTTCCTGAGCAGGCATCAGAGGTTTTGTTGTCAGCCTGGTGGCTGTTTGCTCAGCACCCACCACTGGCCCCACCAAGATGGCTAGTGCACTGGAGGGCACCACATGTCCCTTATGAGTCTTGTGAGCATAGGAGGAGCATCCAGGTGGCTCTTCCAGCTCATCCTGCTGCTGACTCTGCACCTGTGGCTCCCAGTGCCCATCAGACCCAGCCAGGGTATCTTAGCTACACCCTCTCCCTCTTCCCAAATTTGTACCATTTCCCAAAAGCCTCAGATTCCTCTCCCTTTGTGAAACCATGTATATATTGGTTTGCTCCTTCATTATTGCCTTCACTGGTTCACTCATTTGTCTGTTCTTTCAGCTCATACATAGTGAATTGGCTGATATTCCTAGAAGGCGGGTGCTCGAGAGAGTGGGGAGGACAGTTGGGGCCTCATCCCTGGTAAGAAGCTCTGTTTTATTCTACAAGCTATGGGCACTTAATACAGGGCTTCAAGCAGAGAGTAACATGATCCGACTGACCCTGGTTACTCTGTACATGTGGCCTTGGGTTAAGAGTGGGCTCAGGAAGGCCCCTTGAGCAGTGTGGCATCATCCACTTGAGGGAGGTGTGGGAGCATGGCAACTTGCACTGGGGATGGCAGAGGGCAGTCTGTGGGCTGGTGGGAGGGGTGGGAGACGGGAGAGCACATTGTCTGTGTTTGGGAAGCAGTGGTCCTGACACTGTCTGTCTGGAGCTGTGGAGAGGATGAAAGGTCAACATGTATGCATGGAGGATTAGCCTTGTCCTGTGTTGCCTCCCAGAGCCATCCAGCCAGGTTGTGCTCACCCTACACTCCACCTTTGAGAGGCAGCAGCAGCCTGCAGGGGGCCAGCATCTTCAGAAGGTTGTGGGGGGAAGAGAGTCATTCTTTCTGTCCGTGGGGCAGTGAATATCACCTTCCCTAACACCCCTAACACCCCTGCCCCAGCCCTCACTTTGAGCTCCTGCTGGATGCTCTGACTTGTGGAACCTTCATGGAATGTTGGATGGCAAGGAAGCCTAGCTGGCTGCTGCTCATGATCCAGTCCCCTGTTGTGGAGCAGCAGTGCTGTGCGTGGCTCTGATTCCCCTTCTGAACCTGCCTTCCAGGACTCGGCCGTGCTGGAATGCTGCCATGGGTTGGGAGCCCCTATAATATCAGATTTCTGTGGGGGAGACTGGATGGCCCCGCTGAGGAGCACAAGCCAGGAGTCACCCTGCCAGGCAGCACAGAGCAGGCTCTGGCACACTCCTGGTGGGAGGTGGCTGCCAAGCCCCATCTGGGACTCCTCTACCACTGTCCCCTCCCTGTGGGTGGCTCCTCACACACAGGGAGCATTTCTGTCTTTGTCTGAGCCATGACTTGATGAGTCAGTAGGGTCCCCTTTAGGGCTCCACTCTGTGAGGTGTGTGAATGCCTCTCGTGGGACATGCAAGCCTCTGGAAGGGATCCTACCTGTGCAGGGACCCTCCAAGGACCTATCAGCCATGGCCCATCACTCAGCTCAGCCTTGTGCTCGTGTCTTCAGCTGCCCTTCAGCAGGAGCAGCAAGAAGCCAGCAGCCATTACAGCTCTCTGAGCTGCCCTCCTGTCCCTGTTACCTGGCAGCCACTGAATCCCAAGGAGGTCAGCCCTGAGTGCATCTGAGAACCTGTGTCCTCCTGGCCAGTGGGGATGTGGGGAGATTCAGGTGGCATTCAAGCTAGCTCCTGCCCATAGTGTCTGCTGGTGAGACCCCAGGGTGGGGGAAGCATGGTCTCAGCACTCCCTCCCCAGTGTGACTTCATGGCGCTCCATAAGTTGCCTCCCCCTTGAATGGCAGCCAATGTGACACTTTGGAGTAGATCCTTCCCCCAAGAAACCTTAGCTCAGAGCACAGGGCAGGCTCCTCGGAGGGCCTCTCTGAACTGCACCCATAGGGACCAAGTAATTCTAGGTCCCACTCCAAGAAGACCTCTCCTAGAGAAGGTCTGAAAGGCCACTCTATGAATGTTGTCGTGCCTCCACCCCACTTCTCTCCATCTCTGTGGTTAGTGTGGGGTTCATGCCCTTGGCTCTGGCCAGAGCATCTATCTCCCTTCTCTCCCTTTCTCCCTCTCTTCTCTCTCTCCTTCTCTTCCCCGCTTCCTTCTCCCTCTCTCCCTCTCGCTCCTTCCCAGTCCAGGCCTGTCTGGCAGGGAGCAGGTGGGGCCAAATGCACGCTTCCCCCCAAGTTGGTACTCGCAGCCTTGGCTGCCTTTTGAAGTCATCCTGGAAAACATTCTACAGTGCAGGCAGCCTTCCTGTTTGCTTATTGTTTTATCATGTCTGGGGACCTGGAAAGGGATTACTTGGTGTCTTCACCTGATTCCACTTGGCACTTGATTCCCCATACCCAAATGTGTCCTTGGGGCCCCAAGTGGTGCTGGGAGTGTCCTCTGTTGGTGCAAACTGGCCTGGCTGCTAACCCCAACAGCTATGAGAAGAGTGGGGTCTAGGTAGAAACAAGTTTATTGAAAAGATAAATTGGCTACACGAGAGCAAATCCACAGGTAGTTCTAATGTTTGCATTGTGTATTGGGTACTTTCTATGCATTATAGAGTATTTGCAGGGTTTTAGTGGTTTTCAAGCATTGTTCGTCTATTTATCCTAATTGGAAATTCTATTTTTAAAAACTTTTTAATATGAGAAATGTTGATCTTACACAAAGTCAGCAGAGTAGTGAGGTCCTACATGAGCTTACCCAGCAAGGCCATGTTCAACATCCTCTCCCTTGAGGCAACCATGGCTCTCTCTACCCACAGTCCCTTGGTGATCGGGTTTTTAGGGAAAATGTACCTAAGTTGAAATGCACAACCCTTAGCTGTACATTGTCAGCTAAGACCCACACTGCTATCAGGACGTGGGACCTACATTCCCCAGAATGTTCCTTTCTGCCCTTTCCAGCCCTTTGCCTCCTCCCACCCCTAAAAGGTAGCCAGTCTACTTTCTGTTACCTAAAATTAGTTAGAATCATGCCATGTGTGTTCTTTTGTGCCTGGCTTCTTCTCTTTGGCATGATGTCTTACATATCTTTCCAGGTTGTTGTGTGTATCAGTAGTTCACCTTTTTTTATTGCTGCATAGGATTCCGTGGTGTGAAAACTACACTTTGCATATCCACTGACCTGCTGAAGGGCATCTGGGCTGTTGCCAGTTCTTGACTGTGTGAATAACCCTGCCGTTTGTGAATAGGTCATTTAATGGACATATGTTTTCATTTCTCTTGGATAAATTCAGTGGGATTTCTGGGTCAAACGGTAGGAGTGTTTAACTTTAGATAAAGATTTGTTTCTCTTATAAAGCGCCCGGGTCCAGGGACACCTAGGTGGCCCAGTTGATCAAGTGTCTGGCTCTTGGTTTTGGCTCAGGTTATGATCTCATAGGTGATGAGATCAAGCCCGACTACAGGCTCCAAGCACAGTGGGGAAAACTGCTTGAAGATTCTCTCTCTCTGCCCCTCCCCCAATATGCATACACTTGCATGTGCACGCTGTCTCTCTAAAATTATTAAATCTTATAAATGAATGAATGAATAAGGTGTCCTGGTTCATTTTAGGTGATTGTTGCCTGCCCTGCTTGTCTGGCATCCTCGTGTACACTTGAAAACCTTGGGTTCAGGTGATTTGGTGAGAAACCAGGGTAAACTCCCAGCTTTTATCAAACTTGGATAATTGAGAATGATTTTATAGTGGTTTTATACTGCCTCCTTCTCCCTTTATCTGTTTTCAGCAATCCACTTTCAGCTTGTGTTTAGCTACACAGATAGTTGTTTGTGTGTTGATGTTAGGATTATAGGTGAGAAAGTCCTACGAAGATCAGAATTTTATTTATTTCTGTATTTCTGTATGAAAGCCTTTAATTCTATAAATTCTGGAGGCTGAGATCTCTTTCCTATAATTTCAGAATGAGGAGACTCCTAACTTACACACAGTTTTGCTTATAAACTATTACTTATGCTAGATTGGAATTTTAGTTAGTAAAATTTTTGGTCCATAGAGAACCTTTTATCAAAGTGTGAACTAAAGCTGCTAGAGAGTGCTGGTCTGCCTGGGAGGTCTGCTCTGGATATTGTCATCACCACTCCCTCCCTCACATGCTTCCCTGCTTTCTGCAGCTCCACTGGGACTCTACTTCTCCAGGGATGCTTATTGGG
Source organism: Nyctereutes procyonoides (assembly GCF_905146905.1). Classification (NCBI taxonomy): domain Eukaryota; kingdom Metazoa; phylum Chordata; class Mammalia; order Carnivora; family Canidae; genus Nyctereutes; species Nyctereutes procyonoides. The sequence continues at coordinate 119,873 of NW_026575104.1, forward strand.
AGAAGCTGTATGTGGGCCAGCCATCTGGCATGCCCCTGCTCTATGTCCATGCCCTGCGGGACATCCCCGAGGAGGTGCCTAGCTTCCGCCTAGGCCAGCACCTTTACGGCATCGCCTACCGTGCAAGGCTGCATGAGAACGACTGGATCCGCATCGAGGAGGACACAGGCCTTCTCTACCTTAACCAGAGCCTGGATCACAGCACCTGGGAGAAGCTCAGCATCCGCAGTAAGGAAGCTGCCTGACCCCACCCTGTCTTCTTCTCTCACAGCCCACATCACACCCACACTGAGGCTCGGGAAGGTGGCTCCTGTATGATCCCTGCTGTGTAAGAATGAAGGGTGAGGTGCAAACATAGGGGAGTGGCCACTATCCTGGGGCTGAGAGAGAGGACCCAGGAAAGAGTCCTTATCACTCTGGCAGAGATCCAGACCTTGTTGGAGAAAGAGCCTCCATGATGGAGTTTGCTGGAAATTCCCCCCTCCAGGTGCTGGGAAAGTCTGTCCTCTGTCTATGGGTGTGTCTCTGCAGTGGTGCCGATGAGGAAAGCCCTTGGGGAGGGTTGGGGAGGGTGAAGACCCCCCCCCCCCATGCAGTACTGTGCGGCATGCAAAGTAGAAACCAGCCTGGCAAAGCTCTCCACCTGCTATTAGACCCAGGACTCAGGGCACCCCTCTGAGGGGGCAATGATGCAGTAGAGGCTGGTGGGGAGAAATAGGAGGAATAGTAGACCCCAGTGCTCAGAGCACCTGAGGGAGTGGTATTTGAGCTGAGACCTGAATGACAAGAGAGGCAGGCCTGTGAGGCACCCAAGGCAGAGGGAGCAGAACCATGGGACCATGAGCAGAGACAGGCACCAGGTCTAGGGCAGCTCAGGGCAGGCAGGAGGTGGCCAGGCAGCGTAGAGAGCCCAGTGGAGCCCTGTGGACAAGGGTGAGGACTGGACTTTCCACCAGCCCTGGAGCTCCTGCCCCCTCCCCTGCTGGTATGGTGATGCCCCACCAGGCCTGACTTCTCTGTCTACAGATGGCGGCTTCCCTGTGCTCACCATCTACGTCCAGGTCTTCCTGTCATCTGCATCCCTGCGTGAGGGCGAGTGCCAGTGGCCAGGCTGTGCCCGTGTGTACTTCTCCTTCATTAACACCTCCTTCCCAGCTTGTGGTTCCCTCAAACCCCGGGAGCTCTGCTTCCCTGAGACTGGTGTCTCCTTCCGCATTCGAGAGAACAGGCCTCCCGGCACCTTCCACCAATTCCGTCTGCTGCCCGTGCAGTTCCTCTGCCCCAACATCAGCGTGTCCTACAAGCTCCTAGAAGGTGAGTGCTGACCTCGCAGAGTGACCCTTGGTGCTGCTGTGTGCCAGGTATGGCACCGCCAGCTCTTGACAGCCATCTGGTATACTCTTCACCACCACACCATCCTTTCATTTAATATCCCAGAAATATTTCTTGTGTGCCTGTCATGAACCAAGTACCGTTCTAAGGGCTAAAGATGTGACAGTGAACAAAATAAGTCACAATCTTGCCTGCCTAGAGCCTCCATTACCCCTGGGAAGTGGAGGCCATGCTCATGCCAAGGCAATGGAGGCGATCTCTGGAACATGCTAGTTGGGAAGTAAAGTTCCAGGAATGTGGAGTGGTGGAGACTGTGGTCTTCTGTGCCCTGGCTGGGGAAGGGAGCACTGGAGCCAAGGTGGGAGGGCACCAGGCAAGTTGCGCTAGCCCCTTTGATCGCTGTGGCGGGGCCACTGTGTGGCTGGACTGGGGAGAGTAGAGGCACATGAAGATACAGAAGTTCCTGAGGATTTCCCCTTGAGGGACTGGGGAGTCATGGAAGGCTTATAGGGGGTGGCACTGACAAGACCTGCCTTACCCCTAAAGGATTATTCCAGCTGCTATGCTAGGAATGATTCCGTATGGGCAGGGGAGGGTGGAAGCAGGGTCACTACCTGAGAAATCCCTAAGCAACAGAATGAAGACTGGAAGAAGGGTGGAAGCCACAGAGCAGCGAGAAGCAGGTGGCTTCTGGGCATGTTTTGAAGGAAGATCCAGCATGATTCCTTGATGAGTTGGATGTGGGTGTTAAGGGAAAGAGGGGAGTCAGTGTGGTTCCAGGATTCCACCTGAGCAGCTGCAAGGGCAGCCAACTTGGCCACAAGATGGCCCTGGGGAGGCTGGCCAAGGTGAGAGCAGGCAGTAGATCCCGAGGGAGTTGAGAGAAGCCACATGAACAGATCCATGACAGGAGGCACCATCGAAATATCCAAAGCAAGGAGGTGGGACACAGAAGTCACACTGCTAGCCCGGGGGACGTGGATTCACAGCAGGTTTAATTGCATACACATGGCAATGATGTTAAAGCAGATCTCAGTAAGGTAAGGAAAGGAGCCATCCACTCCCCCAGCCTCCTTCCATTTGCCCTGCAGCTGGGCTAAATGTCTTTGTGCAAGGTTGTCAGCCACACATCAGGTTTAGCAGGCTGCCCTTCCTCATGAAGATTACATAATTAAATTTTGTTGAGCATGTGTTTTGTAACCATAAACAACAGAGAGAAACATATGATAAGCATTTCCCAGGTGTAATTCACATATAATATGTGGCTCTGATGTGAGGGACCGAGGGATGCTTGCTCTCCCATGCAGTGGAGCTGACATAACCCTGCATGCTTGGCTGTGAGGGTGGTCAGTGTGGACCTTCAAGCCTTCAGCATTTCCCCCTTTTTCCTGAAGGATGAGTTATTCCTGAAGGATGAATTTCAGGACAGGCTTGGATTGAAGAGTGTGCTATCACGACTGGTCCTCCCCTCACCAGGTTGTGGGAAGATACACGAATCACTGACCATATGGCAGTGCCTAGTGAGGAGCAGGCATGTTAGCCTTCATCTATCGTGTCTTCTGGTGAGGAAACTGGGGCACAGAGAGGCGGAACAACCAGTCTGGGATCACACGGCCAGGAGGTGTAAAGCAGGGGTACAAAGAAGGCAATTGGAAGCATTTGTGTGTTAACTTCCAGTCACACACTAAAAGTCCACCGTGTTTGTTTTCAGATGGTGGAATAGTGGCTTTATTTCTCATGTTCTCTAAAATGAGCACGTACTAGTTCCGTAATTTAAAAATCGCCTGTTTTTTTTTCAAAAGCCAGCCAGTGCTAGGAGCTGTATCTCTGGGCCTACAGCCTGGTTGAGCTGGTGTTCCCCTCCCCCATCAGTATGGAGGTGGGGAAACTGGCAGGCACAGGAAAAGCTCATTAGAGCACAGTCATCACTGCATACAGGTGCTTGGAGCTCTGTGCCCCTCCCCCAATCTGGAGCCGGGGAGGAGGAGCTCAGGGCAGGGCTGGCATGGTCCCCAGCTTGGACCCGCAGAGCCCCCCTCCCCTGCAGCCACTCCTGGCGGGCCCAGAAAAAGACAGCTAGCTCACCCTGATTCCTGGAGGGAAGTCATGTTGGGGTTCCTGGTCTGCTTGGTGTGTAGGTGAGAATCTGCCCTTCCGTTGCGCCCCGGACAGCCTGGAGGTGAGCACGCGCTGGGCCCTGGACCGTGAGCTGCGGGAGAAGTATGAGCTGGTGGCCGCGTGCACCGTGCGCGTCGCTGCGCGTAAAGAGGAGGTGGTGATGGTGCCCTTCCCCGTGACCGTGTATGACGAGGACGACTCGGCGCCCACCTCCCTCGGGGGCTTCGACACTGCCAGCGCCGTGGTGGAGTTCAAGAGGAAGGAGGTGCCTGTCTGCCTCGCCTGTGCTTGTGTCTTGTCTGTCGTCCATCTGTTGGGCCTCTGCCACTCCGCCCACCATCTATTCTGGGTCTGTTCAGGGTCCGTCCGTCTAGCCATCCAGCCACGTGGCTGACCATCCTTCCAGATATGTGTCTTTCATTTGCCGGCCCAGGGCTTTCTTGGGGCTTTCTGCCTGTCTCGGGGGTAGCAGAGGAGAGGGGAGGCCAGCCCCGCTGGCCTATGACAGTGTCTGGGGACCCTGGATGCCTAGCATGTGCCTGACCAGGCTGTCAAGGCCAAGCGCTTGCATCAGGTACCGGGGCGCACCTGTGCCGCTGCCGGTAGGCACAGCGGTGCTACCCCGCGGCGGGGAGAGGACAGTTGCCCAGGAGGGCGCTCCCTTCCCCCGCTGTCAGCCCTCACTGGAGGTCTGAGAGAGACTCCTGAGCGGTTCTGGCTGGGATCTCCCTGCACGGCTCCGCCCACCGCGGCCTGCCCGGGCGCTGGTCCACACTGGTGGAGCGTGACTGCCACCTGCTGGGCCTTGGGCGTCCTGCAGCCGGCCGGCGAGGGGCACAATGGGAGCTGGGTGTTACCTGCCTCTCCACGCACCCCGCACCCCGGGTGCTGGTTTGGCGGATGGGCTGGCGGGAGGAAAGCACAGCTCATTGGTAAAGACCCCATAAGCTTGAAAGGGCTTGCCTTGGGGTAACAACAGAGTCTAGTTAGCAGCGAAAGCAAATATGCCCTGTGACTGCTCTGAACTTTTCTTGTGATCCCCTCCAGCCTGGTATATGGAAGGTACTTGGAAGAGAACATTCTGGTGTACACCGGGGCTTGACTCTGCTTCTGCCAACTATCTCAGTGTGACAGAGAGCTAACCCCACCCTGGGTGGCCTGGCCTACTGTTCTCCTAAGGGACCTGGTAAAGCCTGTCAGCAGAGCACCTGGACATCTGCTTTAAAAGTCTCTTCCTACCGGAAGTCTGTAGATGCCTATCACACCTGTTGCACAGGTGAGACACAGTGGCCTAGGGATGGTGACTGGGCCAGACTTGCAAGGGACCCCATGGGAACTCTAACACAGGTCAGTCTGTTGTTAGAGTTGGCTCTGACTACATAGCTTGGCCCACCGGTAGGGCATGTGCCCTTCTGAAGTCTCAGGCTCCAGGGTCTCAGAGGGGTCCCTCTCACCAGCTCTGACTGGCATCCTGTTGTCTGCAGGGCACTGTGGTGGCCACAATACATGTCTTTGACGCGGACGTGGTACCAGCATCTGGGGAGCTCCTGAGGCGATACACAAGTACACTACTCTCTGGGGATGCCTGGGCCCTCCGGACATTTCGTGTGGAACACTCACCCAGCGAGACCTTGGTCCAGGCCAATGGCAGCTTTGTGCGGGCAACTGTGCATGACTACAGTAAGAGGGGCCAGGCATGGCCTGGCTGGGCCCCCTAGGGAACTGGCAGTCCACTCTTCCAACAGCACCCTACACACACAGACACCTGTCCTGGCCTCTGAGCCCCAGGCTACAGATCCTTCCACCCTACCCAGCCCTTCATTGTCTTTACTGGGCTCACCTTGGCCACACTGGTGGGTTTTTACAGGCTTTCTTCTCTCCTTGAGCTGCCTCCTGGCAGATGGACTTCCCAGTCCAGGAAGTGCTGACTGTGCCAGGGCTCACTGCCCACTACAAACAGACATCATTGCCTGGGGCCTTCCTCTGGCCTCTGCTTTGTGGGCCCCCAAGGTGCCTAAGTGCTTGGGGATTATTTCTCCCTTGTCCCCATAGTTCTCTATTAGTAGGTTAGTATATAATGGCAGCTCTGTGTGCTTGAGTCAGAGGATTCCACAAAGATTGTCCTATCTGGCTTCTGGAATGTACCACAGAACTAAGCTCCAGGGATGCATGGTGCTCACCTGCAGGTTGGGGCACCTTCATCAGCTGCCTTGCCTCCTCCACCCTGTTGCCCTTATTTTTCTAGAATCACCTTCCAAATACCCAACTTGCACTTGAATCCTTGTTTTGAGATCTGCTTCTGAGGGATCCCAGAACCGCTGGTACCATTACCCCTTTGTGCCTGGACCTATCCTGTTTGTTTCTCATCCTCTCCACCCCCATTGAGCCTTTGAAAGTCTCCTTGCCTGTACAAGGGAAGATGTTATCCCTGCCCAGGCTCACTCATTGTATACAGCATGTGTACGAAAACCTCCCCTATCGTTCTGTCTCTGCAAAACTAGGACCATAGCCGTGGCATATAGCAGGTACAGAAACGTGCAGGCTCCAGGCTCTGGAGGAATGGAGGCCAGTATAGTCTTCCCAGGGCCTCAGTGGTGGTAGATCTTTATCTTGTGTATGCCTATACCCCACACATACATACTCCATGTACACATGTAGACCCTATACACAACGCACACAGACACCCCACCACACATGTACCTACATACCACACATAGGTACAGGTTACCTCCCAGCTATGAAGGGTTCTCTTGGCTTCCAGCTCAGCACAGGGCCAACATTTAAACAGTGGTTCTAACTTAACACCACCTGCCAAGTCTGTTATCCACACAGCATAAGTGTGAAAGTCTGTGTTTGCACACATGGGTGTGCATGCTAGGCATGTGGCTGGGAGGAGGCCCGCAGTGGCATGGAGCAGTGGTCCTAGGCCTGCAGCAATTAGGGAGTCATCAGTGTGCTCCCACCCACAGGGCTGGTTCTCAACCGGAGACTCCCCATCTCGGAGAGCCGCTCCCTGCAGCTGACCGTTCTGGTCAATGACTTGGACTTCCAGGGTCCCGGGGAGGACATCCTCTTGCTCCACTTCAACGTGACGGTGCTGCCTGTCAGCCTGCACTTACCCAGCGCCTACACCTTCACTGTGAGCAGACGGGCCCGCCGCTTTGCCCAGGTGAGCCTGCAGCCCGATGCCTGGCCTGGGAAGAGGCCTGCAGGGGCAGAGGACCCCCGATGGGAGGGCACTCTGTTTAACAGATTGCAAGCAGGGCTGGGGTTGAGAGACCCTCCTTCCCTGGAGTGAGTACACAGAGTGGCCCAGGGGGAGCCATGGGCACAGGTCTGGGGAAGCTGGACCATGGCGGAGTTGGTAGAGTCCTGGGCAGGGGTGGTGGGCACCAGGGGTCTCCTTTTTGCCCTCTTCCATTCTTATCTTTAAAACGCGTTTTGTCCTAACATAAGAGCAATGCCAGCTAGATCTACATATGGTAGACTTAAATCTTCCTGGTAAATTATTTTTAAATTTTTTTTTATTATTTATTTATGATAGTCACAGAGAGAGAGAGAGAGGCAGAGACACAGGCAGAGGGAGAAGCAGGCCCCATGCACCGGGAGCCCGACGTGGGATTCGATCCCGGGTCTCCAGGATCGCGCCCTGGGCCAAAGGCAGGCGCCCAACCGCTGCGCCACCCAGGGATCCCTTCCTGGTAAATTATTAACCAGAAAGTGGTTTGTAAAAATACGGGCCTCATGTGGCTCCTTACGTTCAAAACCAAATTTTCATTAATGGAATTTGCCCATCTGTAAATGCAGGCAGTAAGCAGTGGCGCCCTCTGCGGGGAAAGGCTGGGAACACTTCCACTTTACCTGCTGCAAGTGCCTTTACTAGAGCCTGTCTTGTGTTTGTCGTTGGAAAACAATGAGAAGTGGAAAAAACATAAAGTAATAAGTATCCATTAAAGAAGACAAGGGACGGAGAGGACTGATCCCTTCTCACCCTGTCAGCTAGTGCTTATCATTTTGATACAGTTCTTTCTAGAATATTTCTCTTAAGGACTTTTGTCATTATACTTGGAATTGCAGCATGCATAGGACTTTCTGCTCCTTCCTGATGGAGTGGCTTCAGACACATCCCCTTCAGAAGGTCCTGCTTAGGGCTATTTCCAGTTGTTCCTGTCTCTGTGGTTGGTTCCCGTGCCCCCTCCAGCCCTGACAGACACCCAGGTCCAAAACACAAAGGACCCCACCCTTGGACATGTCCCAGCTCCCTGACCTGCCATCCAAGGTCTTTTATGGAGGCAGAGGTCAAGAATGGTGAGAGGTGGCAAGGCAGAGGGGCCCGAAGGGTCTCCGAGGAGCTACTGAATGGGAACAAGCACTGCAGAAGACGTGTACTCCAACACCCTCAAAAATCATAGGGACCTGAGTCCCAATCTAGCCTCACCCTCACTGTGATCTTTCACCCCCTCTCCAGGCTTTATGATTGTAAATTGAGGATAGTGGCCTGGGCAATTTGGAGGACCACATGGGGGAGTGGAAGCCAGCACACTTTATATGGGGATGTGCTGGGACAGCCACCATCCACGAGGTGGTTTTGCTGTGGAGTCAGGCCTGGGTATAGAGGAGCATGGCTCTGCCCTGGGCCTGAGCAAGGCTGAGCAGGGACCTGCTAAGTGGCCGCAAGCAGAGCCTCACCCTGCCCCACCCCTGCCCTCTGCCCCCCAGCCTTAACTAGTCAGAGTCTGGGTTTAAGCCTCTGAAACTCTCATTCTAACTCAAGTGGCCAAAGGATAGAAAGGAGAGTTTCAGCTGCCCAGCTCCAGGACCCAGCAATGGTACTACCAGCCTAGCATCCCCAAGAGAAGCATCTTGTCTTTCCCAGGGCTTCCAGCCACAGTCCCAGGAAGGCCCCCTGGAGTGTAGGACAGGCAACTATGGTACATGAATCATGTGGCCCCCAGTGCAGTGCTCTCACTGCCCCGGCAGGTAGCCTGGGCAGGGGGTGGAGCACCCTAGCCACTTGGAGTAAGGGTGGCAGTTGGTGGTCCCCAGAACAAATGTGGCCTGGCCAGAAGAGGTGAGGGGAGGGACCCACTCGGCCTTCATGTCAAAACAAGTGAGTGAATAAAGAATGAGCTGGAGGGATCCCTGGGTGGCGCAGCGGGTTGGCGTCTGCCTTTGGCCCAGGGCGCGATCCTGGAGACCCTGGATCGAATCCCACATCAGGCTCCCGGTGCATGGAGCCTGCTTCTCCCTCTGCCTATGTCTCTGCCTCTCTCTCTCTCTCTGTGTGTGTGACTATCATAAATAAATAAAAATTAAAAAATTTAAAAGAATATATTAAAAAAAAAGAATGAGCTGGAGAAGGGGCATCTCTTGAGGCAGTCTCTAAACCGAACCTCAGTCCCTGTGTCCTTTCACCTCTGGCTCCCAGGAGCAGGGGTGGGCGGTGGTGTGATGGACGGAACCAGGGCCAGGCAAGTAGATGGGTCTGCCAGTTCCAGGGGCATGGAATACAGGGACTTGTCATTTCTGGACCTGGTAGGGGACTGTTCAGGTTTCAGGCTGCCAAGAAGCCCCTCCGGCCACCAGCACAGGCCAGTGCACCACCCAACTGAGGCATTCCCTGTGCCCCATGCCTAGATTGGGAAGGTCTGTGTGGAAAACTGCCAGGAGTTCAGTGGCATCCACGTGCAGTACAAGCTGCAGCTCTCCAGCGCCAACTGCAGCATCCTGGGGGTGGTCACGTCAGCCAAGGACACCACAGGGATCCTGTATGTGAATGACACGGAAGCCCTGCAGCGGCTCGATTGTTCTCAACTCCAGTACACAGTGGTGGCTGCCGACCGGCCAACCGGCAGGCAGACCCAGGCCCTGCTGGTCGTCACTGTGGAGGGGACATGTGAGTACCAGGGCCCCATGGAGGGTCAGGACAGGCAGGGTGTGGTAGAACTACGGACTTTTCACACACAGAAGGGGCCAGGCCTGCCCCCCTTCGCCTATTGGTAACGTCCCTGAGACTGCCTGAGTATCCTTCCCTATAAAGTGAGAATAACAGTGCACCCTGCATAGCCAGGCTGGGAGGATAAAACAGTGTAGCCCAGAGTGACTGCATAGTAGATGGTCACTACTCCCCATCACCACTGCCCATGCATTCTGTCCATGCACTTGCTTCAGGGCTGCCTTATAAAGCACAAGACCCTGGTTAAATTTAACCTTCAGGTAAGGAACAAGCAATTTTTTGTTGTACGTCCTACGTAACCTTTGCAGAGTCTCTTAGAAGGCAGACTTCTAAGGGTGTCCATGCGGTGTTAGAGACACAGTTACACAAAGTGAGTATTCGGTGTTTATCTGAAATTCAGGTTTAACTGGCGTGTGTGTTTTTGGCTGAGTCTAGCCACTAGCCACTGCACATCCTCCCTCCATACTTACCCCACCTTGCCATGACTGCGGTCCCAGCCCTCTTCTTCAAGGGGCCCCATCACTGCCCTGTGTCCTAGTGCTAAGGCACTCCTGCCCTTCTGGGCTCACCCATGAGAAAGGCTCTACCGAGGCTTCTCTCTGCCCCTGGATGCTGGCTGGACACTGGGTCCAGGCCAGCCCCCTCTGACCAGTTTCTGCCACCTGCAGATGTGGCTGAGGAGCCAGGCTGCCCCCTGTCCTGTGCAGTCAGCAAGAGACGGCCTGAGTGTGAAGAGTGCGGCGGCCTGGGCTCTCTGACGGGCAGGTGCGAGTGGAGACAGGGAGATGGCAAAGGTAGGCCCCACACAGAGCCAGGCCTATGGCCAGGCAGTTGAGAGGGGTAATGGTGGCTGAGTGGAAATGGGGTCCATGTGGGCCTGCTGGCCGCTATGATGGCCCTCCCTTCTGCACCTCTGTTGTCCAGAGCCCTGTCCCACTTGTAGTTCCTGATGCAAGGAGAGGGTGGGCATGAGTGCAGAGTATGAGCAGCACAAGGACATTCAGGCTCTTCATCATTGTGGGACCGCAGGGCCCTTTGGGTTTGGGAAGGTCTGAGCCAAAGTTGGGATGTGCAGGAGACAGAGAGGCTCTAGCTGGAAGGCCCCAGGCCAGGCCATGTGGCCCCAGGCAGTAAGACTGGTACATAGACAGCAGCCAGGTCCACACTGTGCCCTCCACAAGGATCCCACTTATGGAATCTCTGCTCCGGCCTCAGTTTGCTCCTCTGGAGGGGTCAGAGTTGGCCAGGGAGGCCCTGGGATGCCGCCTTCTGGCTCTGGCAGTCTGACCAAGGCGGGTACTCCCAAATGGTAGTGACTGGCCTGCCGTGTGTATTATAGGGATCACCAGAAACTTCTCCACCTGCTCCCCCAATGTCAAGACCTGCCCTGATGGCCACTGCGATGCTGTAGAGCGCAGGAATGTCAACATCTGCCCCCAGGACTGCCTCCGTAAGCAACCACTGGGCCCACCAAGTTCAAGGGCCTGGCATGGGTAGGGGTAGCCAGCCAGTGGGAGAGGCTTGGACTCCCACCCCTCCTTCAGCCAGACCAGCCTCATCCTGAGTCTCATATACCAAGACTTTCTGACATTTCCTTGGAATAAAGGGCTCTGCTCCATCAAAACTCTGGAGACTGGTGCCCTGACCCACACTCTCCAGTGTCTCTCTGGCCAGCTGACTTGGGTACAGCTCCTAACCCCTGATTCTCCTGTCTCCCTGCTGCCCCTTCTGTGCTTTTGTAAAGTAACCTCAGCAAGGACCCTGGGCAGCCTGTGGGTTCCTGCTCCCATCTGCTGGTGCCAGGGACCTGGACTGGGGGCAGACTGTGCTGATTCCTGCCCAGGTTTCCCAGATTTCAGAGTTCACTGCCCTCCCCAAGTCTGAGCATGTTGACATCATGTGGGGAGGGACCTCTCATGTTTCCGCCTGGGTGGTCCTGGTTTGTCCAGTCACACCAGGAGGCTTAGTGGGCTGCATCTGTCACCAGGGGGTGGCAGCATCATCGGTGGGCATGAGCCAGGGGACCGCTGGGGGATAAAAGCTGGCTTCGGAATCTGCAACTGTTTTCCTGAAGAGAAGAAGTGCTTCTGCGAGCCTGAAGACAGCCAGGGTGAGTGGGTAGTGGGGGCACTGCTGCCGGGCAGGGCTCCCCACACCTCCCTGAGCCCCAGTGAGCCAGGGAGGAAATTGCAGGAAAGCAGGTGAAACCCAAGAGACCCTCTTCCTTTCCTCTGGGCCTCGATTCCCCAATCTGTGTAGACAGATCTAGGTCAGGGCCTCTACAGAGTGACTTCTGGCCCAAAGTTCTGTGACTAAAGTTGGGCTGGAAAGTTCTTCCACGAAAGAAAGAAAAAAGAAAGAAAGAAAGAAAGAAAGAAAGAAAGAAAGAAAGAAAGAAAGAAAGAAGAAAGAAGAAGAAAGAAAGAAGAAAGAAAGAAAGAAAGAAAGAAAGAAAGAAAGAGAGAGAGAAAGAAAGAAAGAAAGAAAGAAAGAAAGAAAGAAAGAAAGAAAGAAAGTTCTTCCACCAAATAATTCGGCATCTGCTCAGATTGTCCTTGCCCAGGGCCTTGTCTGGGCCCCAGCACCATAGATCAGAACCCCCGCCCCTGCCAGCCCCAGCCTGCAGATGTTCCTTCCATGCTAGCAGGTACAGTGGGCAGCATGGGCCTGGGCACCCGGGGAGCTTTCATGACTGAGCCCAAGGATTTTTTCTCCTAGTTGAGTTGTTGCTGCATGGTGCTAGGTCCAGAGCCACTTTCCTTCCCTCTCCCAGTTTCATAAAGAAAATACTGCCTCCCACCAGTGCTCCAGGGCCAGCTGGCTTTGGTGCAGTGTTCCACGGCCGGTGCAGTCGTTGCATATGCTGCCTCTGCTGTGTGACCTCAGGCAGGCTGCTTAAACTCCCTGGACCTCTTGGCCCTTCTGTAGGAGGGTGACAGCAGTCTCTGTAGGGCAAACATAACGCACAGTCCCCGCCAAATAGTCAGTGCCGTGTGAGTGTCTGCATGTCTCTCACATCCTGACGCCAGCAGCACTTGCCAGCTGCTCAGTTTGCCACAGCAGCCTTCCAGCTGTGGATCCTGGGGCACCCTTCCGGAGCGCTGCCCCTCACAGCCACCCCTGCCCACAGACCCACCGTGTGATAGGTTCTGCCGCATGGCGATTGCAGTGGCTGTGCTCTTCTCCTTCATCGTCTCCATGCTGCTCTCCACCTTCTGCATCCACCGCTACCACAAGAATGCCCACAAGCCGCCCATCGCCTCCACCAAAATGACCTTCCACCGGCCCGCCCAGGCCTTCCCAGTCAGCTGCTCCTCATCAGGCACCCGCCCGCCCTCACTGGACTCCAGGGAGAACCAGGTCTCTGTGAATGCCTTCAAGATCCCGGTGAGGCTCTGAGCAGGTCCTCGCCATTAGAGTCCACCCTCCTGGAGGCCCTGCAGGTGGCTGCCTTCCGGCCTGGGGAAGCTGGGAGGTGTGGGGAGGGGTGCACAGGGCACCCTGATGCTGAGTGTCCTGTAGCCCACAGGCAGCTAATGCATCCACCCACCAGGAGGATGCTGTGAGCAACCCCCCCAGTCTTCGCGGAGCTGCCTTCTAGGGAGGGCAGCAGGCGGAGGGCTGCAAAGGCACAGGGGCAGTTTAGCAGAGTGGAGAATAAGTGCTAATTTAGTTGGACTGAGATTTGGGATGGTGGGCCTGCCATACCTGATAGGGCATGGTCCTGCGGATGCCCCAAGAACTGGGCGGAGATCCTGAGGAAGCCTGTGGGCTTTATTCTCAGAGGATAGGACCCTGGGGCTTAGGGGTTCAGCAGAGGAAGCCTATATTCTGCCTTCATTTCTGCAGGCTGCTCTGTGGAAACATCTATGGGGTGGGTGCAAAAGTGGGAGCCCTATGATGAGGCGCTCTCCTCATCCAGGCAAAAGATGGTGGCGGGCAGGGGCTGGACCAGGGTGGCAGCAGTGGGGAGGGGAGTTCATCTGTGGAGTGAAAAAAGAGGTGCTATGGGGCCTCTGGTCCAGCTGTGGAGGAGGCAGGCCCCAGGATTCTGTAACCAGCTGCCTGATAGAGAGTGCCAGCCAGAGCCAGCAGGCTCCCATCCCCTTCTCCATGGGAGGGCCTGGGCCCATAGTTACTGGGTACTCCATAGAACCTCCTCCTTGCTAGGCCTGCCATCAACCTGCCCTGCTTCTTCTGTATCCCTGCTGGCAACTGCTGAGGAGCTGGAAGCCAGGTTCTTTTTTAAAATCTTTAAAGATGTTATTTTTTGGGATCCCTGGGTGGCGCAGCGGTTTCGCGCCTGCCTTTGGCCCAGGGTGCGATCCTGGAAACCCGGGATCGAATCCCACATCGGGCTCCCGGTGCATGGAGCCTGCTTCTCCCTCTGCCTAGGTCTCTGCCTCTCTCCCTCTCTCTGTGCCTATCATAAATAAATAAAAATTAAAAAATAATTAAAAAAATAAAATAAAGATGTTATTTTTTCATGAGAGACACGGAGAGAGGCAGAGACCTAGGCAGATGGAGAAGCAGGTTCCCTGCAGGGAGCCTGATGCAGGACTCGATCCCAGGACCCCAGGATCACACCCTGAGCCAAAGGCAGAGCTCAACAGTTGAGCCACCCAAGTGCTCCAGGAAACCAGGTTCTTAAGAGGGGCTGAGAAGATGTGCATGTGAATAGAAGCTCCACCCCCAAGGCCTGGCAGGGAACATTGCATCTTGACTAGAGCCTCCAAGCAGAAAATTCAGGAACCCACTGGCCTTTGGCAGTATCCAACCAGGGCTAGGAGGTGGCTAAGGTTTGTTGGAGGTGCCACCCAAGGGTGCTCACCCCTTAGTGTGGGCCTGGGCCATGGGAGCCATTCCCACTGGTGGCAGACACTGCAGCCTCTCTCCTAGCTTTCCTAGTTCCCGTCGCTACACAGATGGGATGTGATCCCTGTCCTGTAAAGCATCTCTGCCACCACAGCCAGCCTCTGGGATGAGCCACTTGATTCCTTTATAAACCCAGGCAGTGTACAGTGAGGTACACAGGAAGGGCAGTGCTGGCAGGTGCTTGTACAAGTGAACATACACCACCCTCCGCCTACGCCAGCTTGGGCCCTCAGCATGGAGAAGCCAGAGCCTAGTCTGCAGCCCAGGGCCTACTGACCAGCTCTGAGGACACATTACTCAACTGCTTGATCTTAGTTGTCTCTTATATAAAGCAGAGAGAATTTTTAATGTCCCTAAAGAAAATCAAATCAGTGCTATCCACACATGCTTAGTGCAGTTTCCACATGCAGCGAATGCCTATCCAGTGCAATGGGGAGGAAGGACACGAGGGTAACAATGATGATGTTGTCGACTCCACCCTGACTGTGGGTTCTTGCAGAACCCGAGACAACACCAGGATGCCCAGGAGCTGGCCAGCAGGAGCCCTAGATACAGTGCTGAAAGGAGGTCACCTCTGCCCACAGGGCAAACACAGCTATACTTGGGTATTGGAAAACATGGCTCTGCCTGGCAGGGCCGGAGGACCCAATGGTGTCATCTGTGGGGGTCAGGCGAGTCTGGCAGGGTGCATCATAGCAGCACCCCCAGGCCACACCCACCTCCAGCTGCAGGGAGAGTTGGGGCAATAGATGCCCAGTGCCGGCACATGAAGGGAGGTTTCAGCCTCCCTGGTCAGAGTTCAAAGATTTGGAGCCAGGCTGGGGTCTGGGAAGATGTCCCAGAGTAGTCTTTTCTTTTCTTTTTTTTTTGTAAGATTTTATTTATTTATTTGACAGATTGTGCATGCACACAAACAAGTAAGCAGAGTGGCAGGGAGACGGAGAGGCAGGGTCCCTGCTGAGCAGTCTCTGATGCAGGGCTGGATCCCAGGACCCTGGGATCATAACCTGAGCCAAAGGCTCAACTGACTGATGCCCAACTGACTGAGCCACCCAGGCACCCCCCCCACAGTAGTCTTGAGTGGGATTTTAGTAGGAAGGCAGGATGGGTAGAGGGGAGCATGGTAGCAGGTGGATGCAGGTTCAAGGAAATGGCGAGTCCCATGAGAGGAATAGCCTCTTCCACATGTCAGGATGGAGGCTTCCAACCCCCCTAGTGATATCTTTTCTGGGGCACCACACAGAAAAGGACGCTTCCATCCATAGTTAGGGGTCCTGTTCTGGGAGGCAGCATAAGCTGCTAATGCCAACAGGGTCCTAGGAATCTCTGGAGAGGACAGATTGGGCCGTAGTCTGTAGGACATCAGTGGCTTGTGGACAGTACCAGGAAGCTTGGGCTCAACTCCCAGGAAAGACGCCACACTCCTATGTGAACACCCCCTACATCCTTAGTAAGCCCTAAACTCCTTGTTTGAGAAATGAGGACATGGGCCCGAGATGGCCAAGGGCATGTTCAGTAGACTGGGGACAAGCAAGGATCCAGGCATCCAGAGTCCAGGCCATTCTGTGGCAACGTTTATCTTTCCGTAAGGTACAGGTCCTGCCCAACTGTGGGGTCCCACTCTCAGTGCAGGTAGATGACCATTGCCCACTAGTCCAGGTGGCAGTTTGCACACGAGAGCTTGTCCATTGGAGACTAATTTATGAGTTTGTCTTCTTCTTTTCCTCTTACCCTCACCAACTTTCTCCCTTCTCCTCTTCTTCCCTTTCCTCCAACCCCACATAGGAGGATCCTAAGTGGGAATTCCCTCGGAAGAACTTAGTTCTTGGAAAAACTCTGGGAGAAGGTGA
Source organism: Nyctereutes procyonoides (assembly GCF_905146905.1). Lineage (NCBI taxonomy): Eukaryota > Metazoa > Chordata > Mammalia > Carnivora > Canidae > Nyctereutes > Nyctereutes procyonoides. The sequence continues at coordinate 136,004 of NW_026575104.1, forward strand.
ATTTGGAAAAGTGGTTAAGGCAACAGCTTTCCAGCTAAAAGGCAAAGCAGGATACACGACCGTTGCCGTGAAGATGCTGAAAGGTACCTGTCCAGGCAGTATGCACAGGTGGCTCTGGAGCCACCCTGACAACCATGGTGTGGCAGCCAGCCTAGGGCCCTCTAAAGAGCACCCCCCCCATTGCTATTCTTGAGTGGCTGCATTCTGGAGATGCCCCCATGCACCATCACAGATAACAAGGGCCAGGGTAGTCCCTGGAGAAACAGGGCAAGAGAACTTTTCATCACTGGGAAGGTTCTAGAATGGTGCTGTTTCTGCACCAATGTTGGGTATAGATCTGAGTTTTTTAAAAATTAAAAGGCCTTTTGGTTTTGAACTGACAGCTCTTCCATCCCGGTCTGCCCCATTCATCCCTTTCAACCAGGTGCCCCTGTGGTCCTGGTGAAGAAGCCACCTGTAAGGCTTGGCCCCTGTCTCTTGGGGCCCTACCTGGCCCAATTCCCAGTGGCCCCCAGTGTGCCCTGCCTCTGAGACCGGTCGTGCCACAAGTCTGACTCTAAATGGGTACACACTCACCCATATACACACACACTCACTGGTGTTTCTGAGCAGAGACTGGGTGGATGGCCCTCTTCCAGGCCAGGAGTCTGGCTCACATGGACCAAGGGCCCAGTGGCCTTGCAGCGGGTACAAGTCGGCAGGTGCACATGAGAATTCTAGTGCAGCACTCAGGGCTACACTGTGCAAGGTGCTTGAATCCTTACCTAGGCCTCAGACTGTGTCTTTCTGTGCTCCCCCCTGAAACCCCACACACTAAGGGGCACACTGAGACCAGCCCCAGGCCACCATGTATGGGGCCCAGCACCCTCTCTCCCAGCTGTCCTCTCATTTCCAGACAAGTGTGTGGCCAGAGGTGGCGATGTGGTACAGCTCGGCAGTGAGCTGTGGGGCAGCTGCCCCAGGAGGCCTGCTTAGCCAAGGCTTCTGACCCCACATCCCTCCCCTTAGGCTTCAGCTCCTCATGGGAGCCCAAGCACAGCTCTGCTCACCCTCAGGATGCACGTGTGCACATGGCAGAGGCCACCTCTGTGAAGTCCCATAATCTCCAACTGTATCCAGGGCCTCACCTCCTGTTGAGTGCTTGGTCAGCAGCTGTTATAGGACATGAAACAGTCCTCTTACCTTCCCAGAAGGATTTATGAGGACAATGTCTGTGTACCACTGTCCTTGAAAGATGACAATTGCAAGGAAATATTACCACTTACACACACAGCCGGTCCTGGGAAGGTTTCCATAGAAAGACCTGGCTGATGTGGAAGTTTGCTCCTCAGGGTTATTATTCGCTGGGCAGCTGGGCATTTGAGGCTACTGTTGACCATCCTAAGGCCAAGAGCCCCAGGCAGCAGGGTCCTTGAGGACCTGGTCTAAAACCAAGTAGGCTAAAACCAAGTAGGCAAGGAGATAACCAGGGTCTGTGCAGACCTATGACGTGGATCGGGTGACCCAGGGGTGGTCACAAGAAGGGGCTTCCAGAAGGGATTTGTTGGCAACTCGCTGTGTTTATGTGCATTTCAGAGAATGCTTCCCCAAGCGAGCTGCGGGATCTGCTATCAGAATTAAATCTCCTGAAGCAGGTCAACCACCCGCATGTCATCAAGCTGTACGGAGCCTGCAGCCAGGATGGTAAGGCCGGCCAAGGGACAGGCAGCTGCCCAGGGGAGGCTAAGGGTTCTGGGCTGCTTCATTCTTCCTCCTTCTCCTCCCTTGTCCTCGGTTGCTCCGGCCCCCACCAAAGTTGTGTGCATCCTCCTGTATGTTGGTGAGAGGACCAGGAGGGGCTGCTGCAGGACTGCTCGCATGATGCCTCTACTCCGAGGCCTAGGTGCTCCCTAAGCTGCTGCAGCTGCTCAGAGGTCTCTGGTGACATCCTGCTTTGTCAACACCATGTTCCAAGTGGAGCCCCAGAGCAGGGAGCTCTAGAAACAGATGGTGTATCCTGGGCACCTACTGGGGACTAGGCATACCATGACCCCCAAGTAACCCCAGCCCCAGCCCTGCATGATGGAGGCATCATCACCATTTCTCACCTAAGGACACAGGAGATTGGCCTGGTCTGTGCCACTTAAGGACTTCTCCGTGTGTGTGTGCTCCTGTGCACAGATGTGTGTGTTGCAGGTACGAGAGGGCATTGTGCACCAGGGAGAGGGCAGAAAAGATGCTGGTTGGCACCAGCAGGACTTGAGGCTGGGCCTGGGACAAGACGGCAGCCAAAGCCCTGTTGAGAACAGGGAACACGTGCCATGTGAGGCTTCAGATCCTCTGTCAGCCATCCCTAGCCTGTGCTGCAGCGAGGCAAAGGGTGTAGAAAGACATGACATCCTAGCAGCAGGAGTGTGCCTTTCAGGGGAGTGCTGAGCACAGTGGCATCCCAGAAGGTTGCGCTCAGCAGCCCAGGGAGCCCACCGTGGCATGGGCAGCGTGAGGAGAGCAAGCCACACGAGTGAGCAGACACTGACACATGGACTCATGCTGCTTTGGCACCCAGGCCACTGGCATGGCTGTGTCCTTCTGCCCACTTATTGGTAGGATGCAGAGCCTGCCTGGGGACCCTGCAGCCTCCTCCCATGCTCCTAGAGCTGGCCGGACTTCTCACAGCCCCCTTTCTCTGCCCCCAGGGCCACTCTTCCTCATTGTGGAGCATGCCAAGTATGGCTCACTGCGGGGCTTCCTCCGAGAAAGCCGCAAGGCGGGTCCAGGCTCCGTGGGCAGTGGAGGCAGCCGAAGCTCCAGCTACCTGGACAACCCCGAGGAGCGGGCGCTGACCACGGGCAACCTCATCTCCTTCGCCTGGCAGATCTCTCGGGGGATGCGGTACCTGGCAGAGATGAAGGTGTGTGCTATGCCAGCCCCGGCTCCCCACTGCCAGCGATGGGGACCCGGGCTTGAGGGGTCCCTGCCTGTTGTCTTCCCTGCAGCTTGTCCATCGGGACTTGGCCGCCAGAAACGTCCTGGTGGCTGAGGGGCGGAAGATGAAGATTTCAGATTTTGGCCTCTCCCGAGATGTTTATGAGGAAGATTCCTACGTGAAGAGGAGCGAGGTACCAGGTCCTTGTGGGGCAAGGGAGGGCCCAGGGCTCCCCTAGCAGGGTGGAGGGCAGGGGGCAGGGTTCCTGCAGTGGGTAGGGGCAGAGCCCCTAGAACACCGAGGAGGAGAGAGCAGAGTTTTAGAGTATGAACTTCTATCCTCATCTTCAAACCCTTCCCTGATTCCTGGGTTCCCAGAGAGCCAGTTCAGGACCTCCCCTCTCCCCCAGGTCTCTTTCTTCTCTTCCTAAGGGCCATACCGACGCATTCAGAGGGCCTGCTAGGGAGTGGGGCCCCTGGGCTTCTCTTGCTTTTAACCACCAACACTGTGGAAAGTCACCTAGTGCTGCAGAAATGACAGTTCCTCCATAGTTGTTCCTCTCGCTTCCACAAGATGAAAGGTCCCTTGTTTCCTCTCTGTAACTTCAGCTCTTCACTCAAAGGAGACTGAAGTCAACATACCTGAGTGTGGCAGTCATTCTGGGCAGGGAGGAATGAACTGCTTTACAGGTAGTGGTTCCCCTGGGATGGCGGCCTGGGAACCTCTGGCTGGGTGAGTTTGGAAGGTTCACGGGGAGGCCCTGAGATGGAGTCCAGAGACAGAGGATAGGTTCTCAGACAGCTTTTTCCGAACCTCTGAAATAGGTGGTTGGGGACTCTTCTGAGGAAGTCTGCTTCGCTGTCTTGTCCAGCTCCCTGTGGCATTCCTCCTAACGCTTGTGATTCCACTGCCCTCTCAGACCTTCCCTTGCAGCCTTCTTGTGAAAGATGAGACAGGGCCACTCACAGGGCTGTTCGAGAGTCACAGCTGCCTGGCCTTCAGAATGAAACTGCACAAAAATAAAAAAAGAGAAAAAATTTAAAAAGTGGCTGCATACATTTCAGATCTGCTCTAATGGGTCAGGAGAAGCCCTGTGTTGCCACAGGCTGTGAGGATGAGGTTTAGTTTCTTCTGGGGTTTCCGTTATGACAGCACATCTCAGAACTACTAAAGGGGATGTGGAGAAGCCTCCTTTCTGCCCCGTGCAGAGCTGTGGACAGAGGCTTTCTATTGATGCACTGGTCCTCCAAGAATGGCCTGTGTCATGGAGCAGAGAAGTACCGGCATCCAAGCACAAGGGCCCCTAGAGAGTGCAGGCAGCAGGTAGTGTTGTTATGAACACATGCTCCCAGAAAATCACCCTTCATTAAGGATGTAAATCCTAAAAAATGCTTCAAGGAAAAAGAAATTATAGGAAAAGTTGCATTAAAATCCAACACATGCATTTTTGGCTGACTTGTGTCCTAATCCTTAACCTACTGAAAAGCTATTTGTCAAGTTGCATGGGAAGCCTTGTTAGGTCTGACCCCAGCACCTCTCCAGTGGGGGCACTGTGTCAGAGGATGCTCACAGGGCTTTGGGATAAAATGATGGGGAAAGAAGCAGCCCCAAAGCATGGAAACAGATTTCTTCCCTTGGGGTGTCTCAGAAAAGCCTTTAGCGTATTGGTTTGCATCAAAAGTCCCCAAGATGGAAGTGCTGGAAGTTGGTATCCCAAACTCATTCACCCTCAGAAATCGGGAGATATTGCTGCATGGTGTTGTTTGCCCACACATTGGGCTTCACCACCCTGGGCACCCAGAACCCTCTGGACCTGCCTGTAGGGAAGGGACCTGGCTGGTGTGAGCCAGTCAGCCAGTTTCTTCTCAGCAGGGATGTAGTGCATGACAAGCACGCCCTGTGTACCTGTGGGCAGGCCAGCTGACTCCCTCCAGTGTCTCAGCCATGCCAGATTAGAGTTCCAGACCCTCTGGAACTTGCTGTCAATTCTGTACCTGGGAGCACTCTGCATGTCGTTACACAGCATCCTTCCAGAGCCGGGAGTGCCTGGGACATGACCTCACCCTCCTCCACACCCCCAACCCCTGGTTCCCAGGGTGTTGTCAGAGCGATGTTAATGCCTTTCCTCATTCCCTTTATAGGGTCGGATTCCAGTCAAGTGGATGGCAGTTGAGTCTCTTTTCGATCATATCTATACCACCCAAAGTGATGTGTAAGTGTGGGTGTTGCTTTTCTGGGGTCAAGGTTACATGTATAATATGCCACAATGACTATCACGATGACTATCTGGGCAGCGTGGCTGGGACACCAGTGCCTGTTGGCTCATACCAACCATCTGCAATGACTGCTGCCCCTCCCTGCAAGCTGAGGGAGCTTCGTATATTCATTCAGCAAATGGCAGGGACCTGTGCAGTGGTTCTGAGAGTCGCAGTGGAGTGCATGAGAGCCATGAGCAGGTAACTGCAAATTCTGCTCACTGCTCCCCTTCCCAGCCCCTCCCTCTCCTCTTTGGGCATCTTCATGCCACCCAGGCCCAGCCAAGCAGTTCCCCGGCTGTGGACCTGAGTGTGGGCTGGGCTCAGGCAAGTTCCCCTGGGAGCAGAATGGTCCCCACCCACAAGGAGCATGGCCTTGAGTGAGTCCCAAACTGCTCAAAAAGTGAGAACTAAAAGTTGGCCTTCCAGGTCCAATCATAAGACCAGATAGCTTTCAAAAGCACAACAGACCTGTTACTCAGTATGCTGCCATCAACAGACGTGCATGTCTTGAATAATGTGAGCTGAGGAAAGGCAGCTCCTGAACAGTTCAAACCAGCGATGTTGAGAGTATGTGAAATGTTGGAAAATGCAGAGAACAGGGTAATGAAGACACTGGAAGTCACTTGGATCCCACTGCCTCTAAGTAGCTCCTGGCCTACATGGGCTTTCTAGTGTTCTCCTTATGTGCAGGCGTATGCTGTTGTTGCTCTAAGTGGGCTCATGTGACAATGCTATTTTGTAATGTGGTTCGCACTTCACAGTTAAATATTTTTCTATGTCAGGGCCTTTTTTCTTCTAAGATTTCATGAAAATTTCCAAGCCCACAGGAAAGGTGAAGGAATTGGTGCAAGCAGCCCTGGGTCCCATGGCCTAGATCCCCGTGACCTAGGTCCCTGCCTTGCACCTTGCTGCACTTGCTCAGCTGCTTTGTGCTGTCTCCGATGCTTCGGTGCATCTCCACAGGGCCAGCCAAGTACCCCTCGTGCGTGTGGCGTCTGAGCTTGGGCAGTGGCCCTGTCGGGCTGCAGCACTGCAGGGGTGAGAGCTGGGCAGGCAGACAGCTTACCCCACCTCCATTCTACATCCATCCATGAAGTCAGGCCCCAGATGGCTCTTTGCACTGAGGGCTGGTGGGGTGAACAGCTGCTGGGAGGATGGACATATCGTCTGCTGAGGGGAGGACACCGCTGGCCCAGGACAGCCGCTCACTGGTTGTCTCACTCCCCTTAGGTGGTCCTTCGGTGTCCTGCTGTGGGAGATTGTGACTCTGGGGGGCAACCCCTACCCTGGGATTCCTCCAGAGCGGCTCTTCAACCTTCTGAAGAGAGGCTACCGGATGGAGAGGCCTGACAACTGCAGCGAGGAGATGTGAGCAGGCTTTGCTTTAGCCCAGCCTCCCTCAGACACAGACAATATACTCATTCCCTCCCTGCTCCTGAGCAGCCCTGGACGCGAGCCCAGGGTGAAGCAGGTGGTAGATAGTAACAGGGCAGAGCATGCCAGAGGTCAGAGAACCACCACTAGGCACCACAACAGATGCTGGGGACCCTGATTCCATTGGGGACTGAGTGTGCTTCCTGAGGGTGTGGGGGAGATTTGGATGAGCGGCAATTGGGAAGGATGAAAGGGTGCTTCAGACCCAGGGAGCAGATGAAACCCAAGGCCTGTCCCTGCAGAATACTTGAGGAGGAGCAGGTAATTCAGAATGAGCCGACAGGTGCATGTTGGGGAGTCCCCACATGGAAGCACAGAGGTCAGGAGGTAGCAGACATAAGGACCCTGCACCACAGCCCAGGAGCCCCAGAGTCTTCACATATGGTGGTTCCAGCAGACAATTCTCAGAGGACAGGCTGAGAACACATGAGAAAGCGACCATCATAGGCAGAAACACACTGGTCCATTCATTCCACAAAATCTGTTGTGTGCTGGCTACCCTGGCTCAGGGCTAAATGAGGGAGTGCAGGTGCCATCTCTCTGGGTGGCCTGGTCTGGCAGGCAGCTGGCCCAGCGCACACCCACATAGCAGCCCTGGGGCCCCTGCAGCCATGCCATAGACCCAGAGAAATGAGGAAGTGAGGCAGGTACAAGACAGGTGATTGGAAGATATTTTGCTTGTTTATTTCTACAACCACTTAATATTTCATAAGTGTTTGAAGGACTGGCATTGCTCCCTCAGCCACCATAGTAGGCTTGGCATCCTATTAGCTGTTTTCTAATATGTCTGAAAAGGAATTGAAAACAAATCTCTCTCAAGGGAAAGGAGACTCAGAAGATGCCGGACCACAACACCAGGCACCCTGAGTGGGCCTAGTGACCCCGTAGATGCAACTCAGAGAAGGATGTCATGATGCAGAAATGGCTTTGAGTTTGAAAACAGAGCCTTCTGGGCTGAAGGCACTGTGCTGAGTGTGGTGGCTGTGATCGGGCAATCCTTGCAGGGTCATAACTGCCTATCTGTGCTTCCCTCCAGGTACGGTCTAATGCTGCAGTGTTGGAAGCAGGAACCAGACAAGAGGCCAGTGTTTGCTGACATCGGCAAAGACTTAGAGAAGATGATGGTTAAGAACAGAGTGAGTACCTGGAGCCAGTTCCTTGTGTTGGCCACCTGCACGCTGAACACAGCAGTGGGGGACTGCAGCCTCACCTCAGTTCTATGGAGGTCCCAGTGCAGGGGCAGAGCAAGGCCATGCAAAGGGAGACAGTCATGCTGCCTCCTGAGGGCAGCCAGCAACCAAACCCTTACTCCTTGAGCCAGGCCCCCTCTCAAATCATAAAGAAACCAAGGTTCTTCCCTTTATACTTAGAACTCTCCGCAGACAGATGTGGGAGGCAAATAATCCAAAGTCAAAATAATTTTTAGTAACGGAACATGAAAGAGTGGAGTTGAAGTAGGGGTTGGAAGTGGCTAGGGAGTAGTTGGGACCATGGCAAAAACAGAGGGGCACGTCTGAAGGGCCCCTCAGCATAGCCACATGTAATCTGTAGGAATATGAGAGCCAGAGTGTCAGGTCCTCTAAATTTTAAAGGATATTTGTGTTAAGATTCCCAGTCTCTAATGTTAATAACTAGTTTAGATTTCCAAAAGCTCAGTCTGCTCCAAGGAAAGCATATCTGGGAATCCAGATTTAGCCCGTGTGCTCCAGGTTACCACTCTGTAGGTAAATAAGAAAGCCAACAACTTTCAACTTATACTTACTGAGCAACTGCTATGTAACATATTCTGTCTCAGATGCTGGGGATACAAGCAAACAAGACAGGCACAAGTCTTGCTTTCAGGGTTTCATCTTTGCATTGACACATTTACTAAAAGTTGGCATTGCTTCATACACAATAACAAAGACGCATAGTGTAAGGTGCTTGTAATAAAACCTAACATCAGTGTACCACTGTTTGTGCCGAGCCTCCAAATCCTGTGAATATAGGGTTGCCTTAAATAAAAGTAATAGGTGATGCCAAGAGAGCCAGCCTTCCTAGAACAGAGCTGAGAAAACAGCCAGGAAAATGGTAGAACCATTCTTTACACATTTAACCAGGGCAGCAGCAGTGGCAGGCCCTGGGAAATCCTGCATTGAAGCTGAAGTGTATAGCAGTATCCTATGCAAAACCTGCATCAATGACTTCAGATTTCTGAGCCCTGATGTACTGTTCTAGAAGATAGGGGTCCTCAGAGGAAAGCTGAAAAGTGTCCAGCAAGTTGGAGACGCTTTTTGACACTCCCACATGAGTAATGCTAGAGTGAGCTGTCCCAGAGCCTTGGGTTTGGTAAACAGGCTAGGTCCCTGGTGCTGGGTGTGGTATACCACCATGCTGCAGAGACAGGACTTGAACAATGAAGGAGCACATTTCTCCCCCCAAAAAGGTGAATTTCTAGGGGAAGCGACAAGGGCTGTGGAACAGCACCAGTGAAGCAGAGGCTGGGGGAGGGGCTGTCTGGTGAAGGTTTCAAGTCTCCGGGAGAGGCCAGTAGGCCAGCATGGGGTAGGACTCAGCCAGGGCTTCTGCCTTTGGGTGGGGAGGGGCAAGGGGCAAGTCCAGTTGTGGCCTACACCAGGGTGAACAGCCATCTGTCTCTTCTAGGAATACTTGGACCTGGCGGCGTCCACCCCATCTCACTCCCTGCTTTACGACGATGGCCTCTCGGAGGAGGAGACACTTCTGGTGGACTGTAATAATGCTCCCCTCCCTCGAACCCTTCCCTCCACGTGGATTGAAAACAAACTCTATGGTAGAATTTCACATACACTTACTAGATTCTAGCAACGTTGTGCCTCTCTGCACTATCCTTACTCTCTGTAATGCTTTTTTTTTCTGTAATGCTTTTTAATAGTGTTTCTGGTCTGAATGAAACCAAAGCTCTCTCTGAACCTCTTTATTTGTAAATGTCTGACTTTCCATCCGTTTATGTTCAGGCATTTTTTGAAACTGTTTTTTTAAAAGGATGTGAAAATAAGTATAATTACCACACTGCCCAGCAACTTACTATTATAGAGAAGAAAGAGAGCTGGGCAGAACTCTCAGGGGATATTGAGAAAATGATAAATCATTTCTGGGCTGGGTATGTATCAAGTCATAGTACTTCTAATTTAACTACTGGATAAGTTTACCCAATCTGAAGAGGCATTTAATTTAGACAGGAGGAGCCAGGACCACTCTGCCTGCACTGAAGGCACAGCCTGTGGTCACTCCCAGACCCCAGCTGGGTGGTCAGGTGGCTCCCAGAGGCCACTTGGTACTAGGGAGTGTGGGCTGGCCTGGCCTGGCCCCACCCACATGCCCCCCCATCAGGGAGGACACATACAAGCTGCTGTTTTCACATCCTTTGCATTACACACTGTCATGACAGTTGTCGTTTATGAAGTCAGTGCTAAAAGCTGGAGCAAATGCTTTTGAAAGAAGGTAGTCTGTGGTGCTGTGGTCTTGCAATGGACAGTAAATACGGTTCTTGCCAAAACTCCTTCTTTTGTCTTTGATTAAACACTTAAAAAATTTTCTGTTTCTTAACTTGATCATTGATTGTTTTAAAATCTTGGAGTTTCAAGCATTTTTCAGCTGAGATTGTTCCTTTTGCATGCCTCCTGAATCACTGATTTCCTTGCTGGCTTTGGGTCTAGCGCTACATGCCATTTGTCCTGTCGACGCTATGGGGCTCGCCCGCGTGTACCCTTGATTTGGAAGATTCTCTCCTCCATGGTGGGCTTGGATGGAAGACAAGTAGGCTTCTTATGTTAGAGAACTTTTTTTTAAAAGCTTCCCACTTCAGTATGCCCTTTAATTCAGCAATGCTTTATGCTATCTTAGAAAAAGACTTAAACGGGTCAACAAATACTTAGATTTGGAAGTTTGAAGCTCATAAAAGTCAAAATTGGTAGTTCTTGTTAAGTTCTGGTTACCAAGAGAGCACATGATCTTTCCCCCAAAATATAACAGTGTTTTGGAAACCTGAAGCAGGAAACCATTCATGTAATTGGCACAGAAACCAGAAAGTTTGGTTTGAACCTCAAAGGGAGTTTTGCCAAGGCCTTACTGTCTGCACATGAAGTTTTGGTTCTTCAGTGCAGAACAAATTATCTGTTTTCATTTTTAGGCATGTCAGACCCGAACTGGCCTGAAGAGAGTCCTGTACCACTCACGAGAGCTGATGGCACTAACTCTGTGTGTCCAAGATATGCAAATGATAGTGTATATGCTAACTGGATGGTTTCACCCTCAGCGGCACAATTAATGGACGCATTTGATAGTTAACATTTCTTTGTGAAAGGTAATGGACTCACAAGGGGAAGAAACATGCCGAGAATGGAAAGTCTGCCGGCCCCTCCTTTGTGCACCTCACACTGGCTGGTGATTTTCCCTCCTGGCACACGTAGCCACTGGACCAGAGTTGTGAGTCCAGCCTCTAGTTATTCCTTCCTCTTCGGCCCTCAGTAGTACCCTGTGTTGGTCCGTGCTCATCGGTGACCACCACACATTCTGTGCTCACACATGTGGGTCCTTCAATCACTACCTGAGCTGTTTTATTTTTCTGGTTGCCACCAAACAAGGCAACAAGATTTAAACACGAAGCACACACACCAAAGGGCAACAGGAAAAATAAAATCTGGCCCAAACAACATGTTCTTGTTCAGAACAAGAGCCCAGCAAGGCCTTGTAGGGGTGTCAAAACCCACTACAGCCAGGGCTGGAGGGGATGAGGAGACCTCGGGATGGGCCTCAACTCAGCGTTTGAGTTCTTGAGAACGTTTTTGGTTTTATTTTTTTAATCATGGCGCCTTTTCTTAGGAAGACGTTTGATTTTTATCATGATTTAAATGATTTTTAAATTTAGCACAATGGAGAGATTTGATGCCATATTTACTATATAGGTGGGTGGTGTGAGGGGAATGGGCTCACAGACGCTTCTGTCCCCATCACTGAGTGATCACTGCGCCCTGACAAGAACGGTATGAAGAAAAGGGGCGTTTGAGTGGAATGGCTCCAGTCCAAGGATTGCTGACAGCCAAGACTTGGCTGCTGTGAATCCCACTGCTGCCAGCCTTCATGCACCACATGTCCAGCGCCAGAAAGCAGTGGCTCGTCTCATACATTAGGAGTAGTGGGTGGGGTTAGTGCTCAGCTTAAAAAGGACAGTTCAGCTAGTTATGTTAGAAGTAACATTGACAATGACCAAGGACTGCTACCCTCTGATTACAGTTCTGATGTGGAAAAGACAATGTTTTGGCTCTCATAGAGCTTGTGTGAAAAGGTACGTGTATCCACTCTTTCTGTCTTTGTAAGTTAATGCTGCTATAGCGAGACATTCTTGTTTATTAGATTCTGACCATGACTCATAAGCTTCTTGACATTCTTCACTGCTTGTTTGTGGTCACAGACACTCTGTACTCCTCCCATCTGTGGGGGTGGCTTTCGGGAAGTTCCCAGCTGCTCTTCTGACTGTAACCTCTAGGGAGAGGGTCAGTTCCCAACACGCTGCCTGGCCTTCAGACTTAAAGCACTGTAAAGGACTGACAGTGTCTCATCCAAACGCTGTATCTCATAGGCGTTTCACAAAAGCAGTAAAATTAGGGAATTTTTGTAGCTTGGATGAGTATGTAGCAGAGCCTCATAGTATGTGTGTGTATGCGTGTGCACACAAACCCGCAGAGGGAGAGCTGGAAAAACACGCTGTAACGTGGCTTTAGTTTAGGCCACTTTTCAGACACACTGTGATAAGTTCTTTTACAAATAATCTAGTTGTGGTAAACTTTTGGTTTTCAGATGTGGTTAATGACAGTCTTATTAAATGCAGAAAAAAGGATAAACTCTTCAAATTGTTAAAAAATACCTACTCAACAGGTGCGAGTTGCCACAGTGGGTTTGTTCTTGGCAGGGTGAAAGCTCCAGGTCTTAACCCTTGACCAGTTATCTAATGTCTATTCCTGAGTTTTAAAAGCACTCATACTTACTGGTCCTATCAGACTATTTTCATATGCATATACACTGAAGTTACCAAGTATTAAGTATTACTGAGCATTAAGTAGCAATCTGTCAGTTATTAAAATTTGTAAAATCTATTTATGAAAGGTTACTAAACCATACCATTGTTAATTTGCTTTTGTAACAAGGTGACTAAGGAAATAATTTCAATTATGTGAATAAAATCATCTATCATAAAATGTGTAAACTTCTTTTCTCTTTTTAACTTCCCAGTTGGAAACATCAGGTTTCTGATTTTGAAGTTTCAACGTGTAAGGATTGAAATACCACAAGGAGATCTGTCATGGTAACCCCTGGGGAAGTGACAGTGCTCAAAGAACTAGGAGGTGCTTGGTCATTGACTTATCTTGAACAATATGTAGGTGACTAGGCACATTATGGGAACTGTTAAAGTGCCGCTAGTTCCACCATTCTTTCCTTTGTGTTTCTTTCCCTGAAATAGAGCAACAGCCACATCGAGTTCAGGTGTTTGCGGTTCTCTAGCAAATTGGCTTATTTCTTAAAGCTGCCATTAGACAGATGTGCAAGAAGGGATGCAAAATGCATAGCCATAACTGAAAGTCTGGTACAGTCAGTGATAAACTTTTGCCCTGAACTACCATAAGTTTAAAAGACCAAGTCTTTCTGCTGGGTTATGCATGCATTCTCTGAACTCCTCCTCAAATGCCTGGCAGGGAGCAGATAGGTCAGTTGGCAAACACAAGTTGTTACCAATATAAATCTGATTTCTGAGTGTGTCGTGCACTAGATGCCAAAAGCCTATGTCATTTCCCACATTTGGTGTACACACGTGCACACACACACACACACACACACACACACACACCTGGACGGACTGCCCCTGGCCCTCGAAGCTCTGGCTTCCGGCCCTCAGCACCCATGTCCACTCTTGACGTCCCCCTTCAATCTGAATCACAGGGGCTGGAAGTAAACGTAATCTCTAGGGTGAGCGATTTGTTACAGTCTTTTCCTCTGACCGTTTAGAAACCCATGCTGAGAAAAGCTGATACTAAAATACTAAAAGCCCCCTTTTTCAAGAGCATTGAACTTCCATTAGGAGTGTTTGTATGTTTGGTTTATTTGTCTTAAAAAGCACATTCCTCCACCAATTTCCACAAACGATGCTTTTCTACCATAAGGGCAGCTTATTTTAAGAGTGGAAATTTAGTTGAATATAATGCCTGAGAATGGGGCTTGGACAAATACTTTATATGTAATAGAAAATTCAAAGGAAAAGCATAATCTTCCCCAGTATAAATAAAGCATCATTTCCCCAGTGAATGGTTTCCTCTCCTCCCTTGGGCATATTCATGTATAGGATATTTAGCAGGTGGCATTTAGGGTGGTTCTAGATGATGCCTGAGAAATCCATAACTCTGTGGCTCTGGAAAGACATGGTGGTCTGAAGGGCACGCGTAGTGGTGGAGGAGCTTCCTCATCCCTTCAGCATGAAGATATTCACAGAGCTTATTCTCTGCTCTTGTCCTTGTGCAGAAAACACCCCTCCACTGAGTCTGCCTGTTCTGTTCTCTCATCTCTTCTCCACAGGCAGCAACCTTGATGGCCTTGTTAGAACTCTAGGGATTCACAGGAACTGTTCTTAGCTGACATCACAAAAAATCAGAACCTCTATGTAGAGAATTTTTCAATTTGGAGCACCTATCCATTCTGCAGCCAAGGCTGGATGGGGGCGGGGGGGGGCAGTGTAACAGCAGCAAGAGTGAGCATCACACCCAGAGTCAAAGACACTGGCACGCACTATCAATGCCCAAAAGAAATCACGGTTAATCTTTGCAAGTCAGGTTTTGATGGCTATGTCAAGTAATGAGATAATTTTGCAGATGTTTTGGGGGATGTGCTAAATCACAGGACCTGGCCAACCGACATCTCTCAATGTGAGCCTGGCCCAGAGTTGTAACGGGGAAGCCATCTACAGGAACTTGGTGACTGCAGAAACATCAGTGTCACAAGGAACTGGGCCAGGCAGCATGGAAGGAGTCACAACCCAAGACCACTCCAACCCAACCACCATGACTTCAGGAGTTCTGTTCCACACCGGGAGGCACCATAGCCCTGCATCCATTCAGAGGACACAGCAATTCAAGTTCAAAGTTAGCATGAGCAGGCAAGGTAAGTACATTCCAAAACTAAAAAACAAAACAAAACACAAAAGTAACTTTTTGAGAAGGAAATCATTTGGATATTTCATAAACATAATATTTACCATGAAAATGATCAATTTCATGAATAAAAATGTGAAGTTCATTTTAAGTGTCCCCGTTTCTTTTAATCTTGGTCAGTTTTGTAAACAGTACCAGAATAAACCATATGTTTTTTGGCTGCTCTTGTCTCTCACCTCCATGCCAGTCCTTTTCTGCACATGTCATTTCCCCTGTGGAGGAAAGTCATTCCTATGGTTTGGGAAGGGTCTAGACTGGAAGAAGGAAGAACGCGAGGCTGCCTCTTACTCCCTGAGGCAAGGGACTTTGCCCAGAGGACTGTAGGGAGCCCACATGGTGCCTGTGTCACAGCCCCTGTCCTCAGATGCTTCTTTCACCAAGGGCCTATGACATGCTTCACATGTGCCTCCTGGGAGCTTTATTTTTATTTATTTTTTTAAAGATTTATTTACTTATTTTAGACACACACACACACAGAGAGGCAGAGACACAGGCAGAGGGAGAAGCAGGCTCCATGCCAGGAGCCTGATGTGGGACTCGATCCCGGGACTCCAGGATCACGCCCTGGGCCAAAGGCAGGTGCCAAACCTCTGAGCCACCCAGGGATCCCCATCCTGGGAGCTTTAAAGAGAAAATTTCCCTGGAGGGTCTGTGGCCACAGGGCCTGGCAGGTCAGGTGCATGCCAAGGGTTTGGGGAAAGAAAAGATTATCAGATTTTTAAGAAAAGGAGTGATACAGAGGATAGAAGGATTCTGGTCTTTCATGAGATAGTCATTGAAGTAAAAGAAGTATTGTGTGGGGGACTTGGGTGACTCAGTGGTTGAGCATCCACCTTTGGCTCAGGTCATGATCCCGGGGTTCTGGGATCAAGTCCCACATCAGGCTCCCTTTGGGGAGCCTGCTTCTCCCTCTGCCTCTCTCTCTCTGTGTGTCTCTCATGAATAAATAAATAAAATCTTTAAAAAAAAAAAAGCATTGTGGTAGAAAATTGTATTTTTTTCAGAGGACCCCAATTATCTATAAAATTAAATTTCATGGAAATAAGTAAAGACCATCCAAATGGAACAAGCAGAGGTTATTTAATTCTGAACTCGCTATAGTAAGAGAGTTCAACCACCATCAGTTGGTTTTGACAGAAACTCGAAGGCAGGCAGAGGAGGGAAAAGCTTTACAGTAAAAAAGGGGGTGAGGGAGAGAGGCTTCAGGCACGTTGTGCTTGGAAGTTGATAGCAGGGGGAAGCGGAAGGTAGGCTACCTAGAAGTCGGGCATCTTATGAGATTTGCTTTGGGAACATATTTGGCTCTCTCTGATTGGTTCTGATTTGGAAATAGCAAAAGTGGGGAACGTGGCAGTCATAGACCAAGCCCTGACCATTCTGGGCCAGTTCCTACAGAGGTGTGGGTCAGGGCTTCTCAGTTTACATGTGGTCTGGTCATTGTATGTCTGCATATTCAGTCTCTCAGTCTTCCTTTCTGATCATTTTCTTGCTTGTGAGAAGTTGGTGAATTTCGGGAAGTCTAGAAATCCAGATCTTCACCACTTTGAGATTGATTGTTCAGTCCTCTACATGGCCAACTGTATCATGAAGTCTTCTCAGCCTTTCTGTTGTATCACCATGAGGATCATCTGATGAGGAAAGTAGCTGTGCAGAAGCATTTCAGACCCTGGATAGAATGCAGTGGACCAGTATTACTACCCCTATGACATAAACAAGAATGAGAACAATTAATAACCCGTCAGATGCTTTGAACCCAGAATCCTAACCCAGGCCAAGAATAAATTCCATACAGGTCCTGAGGGTCAGTTTTACAGAGCAAGTAGCTTTTACTCGTAAGGCACTGTAGAGCCTGCCCCACCTTCCCTGTGTCACTGATCCAAGGACAGTATTAGGATTGGCACACACCATGACTTACCCACATGAAATTTAGAACAATGCAGCTGTCCCTTTACAGCTTCTCCAGTGTCAATTTTTTTTTTTTATTTATGGCAGTCACAGAGAGAGAGAGAGAGAGAGAGAGAGAGGCAGGGACACAGGCAGAGGGAGAAGCAGGCTCCATGCACCGGGAGCCTGACGTGGGATTCGATCCCGGGTCTCCAGGATCGCGCCCCCCCCCCCCCCGGGCCAAAGACAGGCGCCAAACCACTGCGCCACCCAGGGATTCCCCTCCAGTGTCAATTTAAAGTAGTAATCAATTTGTGCTCCATGAATAGTTTCAGGGAGAAAATTTAGCTGTTTGGCATCATGATCTGCAGAGCGTTTCCTTTAGCTTCAAAATTGTCTCTTTTTGCATGGTTCTCAACCTTCATAGTAGTCACCTTTGTAGTAAATAGAATGCATCTAATAGTTGCTTAACTTGTCCATTTTTGTGGGGGTTCTAGCATCCCAAAGTTGTGTGGCACCCCAAAAACATATTTCCTGTCTATATTATATGTTTACCCTCTAGTCTTTGGCTAGTTAACAAGCTGTAGTAAATTCAACACCTTCTGCCATTTTGACTGATTTTACCTCAGGAGAGGACTAAATTCTAAAGGAGACCTTCAATTAATGATAGTACATGCTGCTTGATATCTTCCAGCTTCAAGAATGATCCATCAGCAAACAGGATTAGTTCAGGGTTCTCAATATGAGACTATAATACATGTGAGTAAGGTACAGAGAGTTCCCAAATTATCTGAGGTAAAATGATCACTAGGCTCCCCTTCTTCTGCTAAGAGAAGCAGAATGCCTGGATTCAGGGTATTGTAGCAGTAAGTAGTACCTGAGAGGGAGAGAGTAATAGAATTTCATAAGATGTTAAGCAGCTGGCTGAGAAGTGCTGTTTCCAGTCAATAGTAATCTCTCTACTTCAGGAAGGATCATGAGGTCAAGCGAGGAGCCTGGAACTAGCTCGGCAGAAGCATCCACAAATTTTGCAGCAGAACACCTGCCCTAACACTAGGGGCATATAGCATGTCAAGGGAAGGCTAGGTAGTAAGTGATGGGTTTTGGATGGTTCCCGTGAAACTCCAAGGTCTTGTCCAGATTGCTCATGCACAAATAGACAGAAGGGCCTTCTGTTGTTTCAGATGTCTAGGGAAAGAGGCCACTGATGAGCCACCTTCAGGTTCCAGAAAGCCTGTTCATTTTGAGGCTCCCAGAGGAGAGAATCTCTTACTAAGAACTTAGTTCATAAAGAGGTATAAAAATCACAGAAAAAATTTAGCACCAATGGGTGCTGAAAAATCTAGTGGAACCTTTAAATCCTGGGATGCCTGGATACCTCAGCAGTTGAGCATCTGCCTTTGGCTCAGGGCATGATCCCAGGGTCCAGAATTGAGTCCCACATTGGGTTCCCTGCGAGGAGCCTGCTTCACCCTCTGCCTATGTTTCTGCTTCTCTCTCTCTCTCTCTCTCTCTCTCTCTCTCTCTCCCTCTGTGTGTCTTTCATGAATAAATAAAATCCTTAAAAATAAATAAATAAACCTTTAAATCCTCTCAGATGTGATTTTGTGAAGGAGCTACCATAGATTTGAGTAGGTTTTAGTCTATCAGAAGAGAATGTTTTCCCCTTCTAGTTGAACCACATCCTAAATAATAGACTGTATTTTGGCAAAATGGCAATTTGTCTTTTGAAATATTATGACCTTCTTCTAAGGCTGAGAATAAGTAAATGGAATCCTTTTTTCTCTGAGTAGAGTAGGAGATCATCTACATATGGTGTCCTAACAATCACAAGGGAAATTTAGATAACTTAAATTAGATCATTAATTTTTTTTCATTTTTCCTTTTCATTTAATTAAAATTAGATCATTTAGATCTTGATTAACAACTTGAGAAAAATAGTAGGATACTTCAGTGAACCCTTGGGGCGTGACCATCCTGAAGGACAGTTATCTTCCCCAGGTGAAGGTAAGAAAGGTACTGTCGTCATTCAAACACATACTCAAAAGACAAATAGTATGTGAGTCCATTCACATGAGTTACATAGAGCAAATTCATAGAGGCAGAAAGTAGAATGTTGGTTGCCAGGGGCTGGGAGAAGGTAAAGTGGGGAGTTAGTATTTATGGGGGAAGAGTTTCAGTGTGGGATGAGGAAAAAGTTCTGGAGCTGGATAGTGGAGATGGCTATGTAGAACAATGTAAATGTACTTCATGCCACTGAACTGTATACTTAATGGTTAAAATTGTAGGGTTTATGTTGTGGAAATTTGCTATTAATATGTACAAAAAGTTATTGACTGTCCTGTTCTAGAAGCACATTGAAAAAAGCTGAGCAAAGATTCACTACAGCCAGTGTCTTCAGCAAGTGGCTCACAGGATGGTATATGCGCCAGAGAATGGGGAATAACAGTTTTGTGAATGGCCCTGAGGCCATTCTTTACTGCCAGGATGGGCATATTACAAGGGTAGGGTACAAGAAGATCTTTGGATATAAGACTTCAACTATAGATTTAATCCCTTCCTTTGCTTTTGGTTTCAAGGGATATTGGAGAAGTTTGGGTAATGGTTTGGTAAGTTCTCTCTAAACTTTAATAGATTCTACTCCAATTATTCTTATTCCACTACAGTAGAATCTTTAGCCCAGAAAGTGTCAGGTATATTTGATACACACCCCCAGGTAAGAAAATTATCTGGGGGTGTGTATTAAATATAATGGAGAATCCAGAGCAGAATCAGCTTGCTTCTGAGTAAAGGGATCCTATGGAATCTCACAAATAGTCCCAAGTACTCTGGTGTGCATTTAGTATTGCAAAGTAAGTTTCTCCCTGTTACCTTTGAAGAGACAATGTCACAGAGCAGGAAGGAATGTTTTGCAATCAACGGCTCAAGGCTCATAGTTATGGTCTGGGAAATAGAGAAAATTGTGGGTTATTTAAAATGCTCACCATCTGCCATATGTTTACTCCTAGGAAAAGACTGAACAAAAGTGGCAGGGCTTAATGCAGAAAGAGTAGCACCTGAATCTATCAGAAATTGGTGAGGTTGCCATCTATAGTGGGTAGAATTGTGCCCCCAAAAGATAAGTTCAAGTCCATACTTCCAGAGCCTGTGAAATTGACCTTATCCGAAAATAGGGTCTTTATGGATGCAATCATGTTAAGATGAGGTCATGCTGCATTAAGGTGGCCCCTAATCCGATGATTCGTACCCTTACAAGAAGAGGGAAATTTGGACACAAGGAAGTCATGGGGGAAATACCATGTATAGATGGACACTGGCGTGGAGAGAAGACCAAACTCAGGTCTGTGAACCAGCTTGAGCAACAGGGTTCTAGGGCTGTGCCAGTGTTCTATCCTATGATTCTCCATATGATAAACAACACTTAGAAAGTACACAAAACATAAAAGACAGCAAAAGGGGATGAAAGGAATGGACTGATTCCATCAAAGATGCCTAACAAATGGAAATCGATAACAAAACCAGGTTCCCAAACTAAGAAATAGCCAAGGAACTCCATGCAAAGCGAGCAGTGGTCAGACCCAATGCCAATTTACCATATCCTTACAGACTTGATAAACCAAGAACAGCAATTCATAGGGGGCCTCTGTGAATACCATGCCTGATTGAAGCCTCTGGTCTGAGGCAATAAGCAGGGAAGGGCATATCTTGGTGGCGCCACTGGGAAAACGGTGGAAACAAAGATGGTTGGAATGAGAATAGGCAAAGCCTACTCAGAGCTTGCTATAGCAAGGAAGTCAGCCCCTATCACTTTCATTTGGCAGGAGCTCAAAAACAGGCTTAGGGAGTGGGAAAGTTTTACAGGCAAAAAAAAAAGAAGCGTCAGAGATTGTTGGGGGGAAAAAACTACATTCTTCTAGTATTAATATACCACAACAGTACGTTAGTATTTTTCTCAATGGAACTATTTATTTTATGTATATCACCATTACTTGCCACAGAACTTGAATTACTCATTATCTCTCAAAATATAAATTATATACAGTTCAGTTAGTATTTTATTTAGCAATTCAAAAAATAATAAAAAGCTAACAATTTAAATCCATTGATGGCAGAATCTCAATTTATTTTAAAAACAACAATTCTAATGGGGGATTCAAATAACAGTTTACAAGAAGTGACAGATGACCCTAACCCTGCTGCTTTGATTTCATGTCAGGTCCTGTCCTGGGAGAGCCTCTGCAGTTTCTTCTCTGAGTTTCTGTTTCTTTCACTGTAAACTGAGGACCATAACCTACTCCACAGGGATGTCAAGAGGATTAGAGGGGTTAGAACAGAGGGAGCACTGAGAGAAGCATTTGCTGCTGAGTGCACACCCTGCTTGTGCCAGATGTGGCTACATGGCATGATCAGTAAGGAAAGTGTAGGGCAAAGGAAGAAAAACAAGTGCTATAAATAAAGAAGAAAACCCAGCACTTATAAGGCTAGTGGAGGTAGACAAAGGATAGAATATTTAACATGGATGGGAGTGGTTCTACTGTGCATTGCAGCACAACAGGAAGTGAGGCTGTTTTGCATCTGGTTAGTGGAAGTAGAGGCTTATCTTGCTATTACTTTGGCCTCCACTAGAGGAAAGTTAGAGCTGTAGAATGAATACTAGTATTTATTGATTCACGCATCTGTGGGTATGCAGAGAGCACCTATAATGGGTCAGGTCCTGGGCCCGGTTTAGGGGTGCCTGAGAGAAAAAGGAGAGGCCATGTTCCTGCCCTGGGAGAGTAGATAGTCTCATCCAATTTAAAGTGTCTAAGGACAGCAGAAAGAGAGGACAGCCTGAGCATTTGCTGGTTGGATATGAGAGTAGAGGACAGATCCAGATACTCCTTTTTCTGTAGACTTCCTAAGGGCCATCATCAGGAATGTCAAATACAGGCTGATTACAACATCTTAACTGAGGATATGTAGTGGACTTAGACTTGGATTGAGAGCTTCAAAGCTGCCAGCCTGGGAATGTAATCCTCTGACAGTTCAGTGGCCTGCCATTTATAATTACTTGCAGTAACACTTTAAGTATTTAAAGAACTTCTGTCTTAACCTCTTTTTTTAAAAAAAGATTTATTTATTTATTCAGAGAGAGCGAAAGAGAGGCAGAGACACAGGCAGAGAGAGAAGCAGGCTCCATGCAGGGAGCCCGACATGGGACTCAATCCCGGGTCTCCAGGATCACACCCCAGGCTGCAGGCAGCGCTAAACCGCTGCGCCACCAGGGCTGCCCAAAGAACTTCTGTCTTAACCTCTTAAATCCACCAATGTTGTGCTCTGTACCCCAAGAGAGAATACTTCACCTTTCCATTCACACTCCCAAGTTGGATCCTCAGACTTACAGGACAAACAACCATGGCAGGCTTAAACACAAGATAACTTGGGACGTGCAGGTGGCTCAGCGGTTTAGTGCCACCTTCAGCCCAGGGCGTGATCCTGGGGTCCTGGGATTGAGTGGATCTTGCTTCTCCCTCTGCCTGTTTCTGCCTCTCTCTTTCTCTCTCTTTCTCTCTCTCTCTCTCTCTGTGTGTGTGTGTGTCTTTCATGAACAAATAAATATCTTTTAAAAAAACTCTAGATAACTAATTTATACTACATAGACTCACACAAGACTGATTGCCATACTAGAGCATAACTAGGCATCCAGACAGAAAGCTTAATTATGTCAGACAGTAAACTTAATCATTCCTGCCATCTGCTCAAGGGGCTAGTCAAGTGGCAGAGATTCTGGGTAAGCGAGAGATCCTTGTGTGTTCTTATTTTAATCAATTCAATTCACATTTATTGAACACTTCCTTTTTAAAATTTATTTATTTATGACAGTCACAGGGGGGGGGGGCAGAGACACAGGCAGAGGGAGAAGCAGGCTCCACGCTCCGGGAGCCCGACGTGGGATTCGATCGCGGGTCTCCAGGATCGCGCCCTGGGCCAAAGGCAGGCGCCAAACCGCTGCGCCACCCAGGGATCCCTATTGAACACTTCCTATGTGTAAAGTACTGGTAGAGGAAAAAGACATGGTCCTTACCCTCAGAAGGTCACAGACCCATGGAATCTATGACTAGATGAATTATTCAGTCTTGGGCCAGATTTGGGGAAGGAGTGTTAACACTATAAATGTTTATTTACATTTGCGCAGAAATGACATGAAAGAGGAATGACAACTTGAAATTAGGAAGAGGCTGGAAGGCAGCCCTGGTGGCTCAGTGGTTTAGCGCTGCCTTCCGCCCGGGGCATGATCCTGGAGACTGGGGATCGAGTCCCATGTTGGGCTCCCTGCATGGAGCCTGCTTCTCCCTCTGCCTGTGTCTCTGCGTCTCTCATGAATAAATAAATAAATCTTAAAAAAAAAAAAAAGGAAGAGGCTGGACATTCAGCAAGCCTATCTTAGAAGAAGGCTATCCAGACTCTTACCTGTGGGATTTCCCACAAGACATATCTGAGAAGACTATCTGTATTAAAGACATCCCAATAACCATCATCCAGTGAAGACAGCTGTGATTAGGAGCAAATCCTCCTTTCTAGGAATGCTGCTTCTACAGGATGCATCCCATAGTCACCTCCATTTTCTGCTCTAAGTAATGTACTCAATGGTGACAGTAACCTTCAATTGCCTGCCACCTGCCAGGTAGAGTGCCAAACCCTTCAGACACAGAATTGCTTTTAACCTTCACAACAACCTCAGGGAAGCGTCTGCTATTGTTATTGTCCCTACAACACAGCTTGAGGAAAAAGGCTAAGAGAGGCTGTGTGGTAACCTGCGCTAAGGAAAGCAGAGCCTGATGGGAGGCCAGACCCCAGAGCTGCTCTTAGAACCTTCGTGTCCTGCCCAGACCCAGGCAGAGGCTGGTGCTGCCTGACATCCCCTCCCCTGCTCAGACCATCACTCCCTAGGGCAGGACAAAGTGCCTTGGGGATGCCCAGAAATAAGCAGTTGAGAGTTGAGTAGAGGGGATGCTAGGGAGGGCTTTCTCCCCCCCCCACTAAAATCAGACAATATCAGATCTCAAGCCATCTTGCACAATGTCTACCTCAAATCCCTCGGTTCACATACAAGGAAACCCTGCTCCAAAGAAATGGAATGGCTAAAGGTCCAGCGGCAGCTCAGGACTTCCTTGCTGCGGTCTCACGCGCAGCCCAGCACCCTCGAGGATGCCCGAACACCTCTGGCGACCTATCAATCCTTAGCTCAGCGTCCACCAAGGCATTCACCAACCCTTCAAGCTCCCAGGACAGGGGTCCCGGGCAGGACAGAGCTGTCCTCCTCAGCCGAGTCCCTCCCACTCTCAGAGTCCGCCGCCCGCCGCGGGCTGGTACTCGGGTCTCCGCAGACTCTACCTGCTCCGGCGGAAACGGTTTTCTGCCTGGGGCAATCTCCCGGTCTCCACAAATCATTCTTCGAGCTGCACGCACACACACACGCACACGCGCACACACACGCACACGCGCACACACGCGCACACAGGCGCACACACGCGCACGCGCACACGCACGCACACGCACACACACGCACACGCACACACACGCACACGCGCACACACGCACACAGCGCACACACGCGCACGCGCACACACGCACACGCACACACACACACACACGCACACACACAATTTTAAATAGACAATTGATCAATCAGAACCGTTCGCCAGCTTCTAGGCTTCCTAAGCGCGACATTGGGCGCTGGCGGGAAAGTGGGCGGGGCCGTCGGGGTCGGCTGTGGGCGGGGCCGGGGCGTGGGCGGGGCTGAGCGGGCGCGCGCCGCGGCGGCAGCCTCATTTCCTCACGCGCGCCGGAAGTGGCGGCTGTCGGCGCGGCGGGGCGCGGAGGGCGCTGAGGCGGTGGTATCCCCTGCGCGCCGGGCGCCGCTGGTGTCTGCCTGCAGCCGGGGAGGAGGCGTAGCGGCGCGGTGGTGGCCTTGCCTCACGGGTGAGCGCGGTGAGTACGCGGCCCCACCCAGCGTCGCCTGTCCGCGGCTCTCGCGGCTCGGGCCCGCGCAGTGCGAGCGCCCGGGCGCGGGCGGAGGGCTGCGGGTCCCGGTCCGGGTCGGGTCGCTTCGCGGACGAGCTCCGGGGTCGGGACGGGGGCGGGAGGCCCCTATCGGATGGGGTCCCCTCCTGGACAAGCCCTCGGAGGACCGCTGCGGTGTCAGCGAGAGTCACAGCTTTTCGGAGCAGTTTGAGTTCTCTTTGGAGAACGATGCTGTCAGAGGACCGTGGCTTTGGGTGTGTTTTATTTTTAGCACTTTCTTTTTTCATCTGACTCACCATCCTCTCCGCTTCTGTCCGCGCAGAAACTCTCTAGTCAGCTGTTGCCTCCTTATGGCGTTAACGTAGTATTCTCTTGACAGCAGCCCCTCGCCGTGTCTGTCTGTCTCTGCCGGGCAGCAGGCGCCTTTCAGAGGTGCACATTTGTGTAGGAATCAGTGCGGCCGAGGAGGCTACAGGACAGGGAGCCTCTTGCATTTTCAGTCTTCATCTGGAAAATTGCGCTATTCCTGAACAACCTTCGGAGGAATCATTTCTAAACGCAGTAGTGATGCTTTAAGTGTGTGCGTGTGTGATGACATTATTGGCAGGATGGAGATTCGATTATAAATCTTAGGCTTTTATCTTTCAGCCTGTCCTTGAGATTTATATGCAGTGTCCGGACACGTAATCTCATTGAAGATTCTCAGGAGCTGAGTCTTCATTTCTGGTGGAATCAGTGTTGTCTTTAAATGTTGTATTAAGGGGCACCTTAGTGGCCCAGTGTTTGAGCATCTGCCTTAGGCTCAGGCGTCATCCCGGAGTCCTGGGATTGAGTCCCATGTCAGGCTCCCCGCAGGGAGCCTGCTTCTCCCTCTGCTTGTGTCTCTGCCTCTCTCTGTGTGTCTCTCATAAATAAGTAAGTAAATCTAAAAAATAAATAAATAAAAATGTTGTATTAAAACAGTACTTCCATACTTGGAGGTGGGAAACCAAGTGTTTTATGACTAACGATGTTAATCTTCATTTTGTATTATTATCCTGATGTGTCTAAAGCTGTCTTATGACTAAATGTAAAAAGGATGTTGGGTTTCCATACTTATGGCTAAATATGGTTAATTGTTCCAATATTTATTGAATATCGACATAAATATGCATAGTTTTCATTCCAGACAGTTTGGAAATTACATTTTTTTTCTTTCTCAACCTTTTTTGTTTCAGTATGAAATACAGATGAAGTCATCAGGTACATAAATCTTAATTGCACAACTGAGTGGGCTTTATTTTTTTCTGAGTGGGCTTTTATATATTTAAAAACTTGTGTAACCATAAGCTACACCAATTTACACTTAAAGAACATTTCCATCATCCCAGGAGTTTCCCTCTGCTTCTTCCGAGTTTTACTCTTGCCCACCCCCATCAGTGTTCTGATTTCTGTCATTATCTGTTAGTTTTGTTTACACTCAGCACATTGCTTGTGAGATTCACCCATGATGTTTCAAGT
The DNA here is from genome assembly GCF_905146905.1 of Nyctereutes procyonoides. Lineage (NCBI taxonomy): Eukaryota > Metazoa > Chordata > Mammalia > Carnivora > Canidae > Nyctereutes > Nyctereutes procyonoides. Next base: position 162,205 of record NW_026575104.1, read on the forward strand.
TCATTTTTAAAATTGCTGTTCAATATTCCATTGATATGACTGTATGACTATTCTTCTGTTGATGGATATTTGTGTTTTCAGTTTCTATTTTTACATATTTTGAAGAATGCTAGGAACATTCCTTGTAAATGTTATTGGTGAACACCTATGTGCATTTCTTCAGCTGTGGAATAACTATCATAAGGTAGGCAGAAAATGGTTTGAGCCAAGATAGAGTCTTTCTTTTTCAATATAATTTCTTTTAACTTCTGTAAAAAGGATAACTATTTTGAGTTCAAGACTTAAGTGATTCATTACTATATTATTATTTATTTATTTGGTTGCACACCTGTAACAATCTTCTGCCAGACTGTCATTATCTGTTTAACTCTTAGATAAGTCTGTTAGATAGAGCTGGTGACGATCTATCCCTGAAGCTTATTGCATAACACTTAGGTAAGAACTGTGTTACTCAAGTTGGTGGTGGTTAGGGGAAACGAAACACCACAAGGATAGGACTAAAAATGGATTGAAGAATCATGGGACTGCAAGTCAAAGAACTTACCTTGTTGCTAACGTACTATATAAGTACTGTGTGTAAATATAAAATTGTTACAAATGTGAATTTACGCAGGAGTACAGTGATTTCCAACAGATGCTGAGTTGCTGATGCATTTATAATGGGGACAAACAACAGAAATCAGTAGCATATGAGAGATGCCCCAGACTGAACAAATACATAGAAATAGACCTGAATCAATAGAGTTGATGTAAGAAACAGAAGAAAACTTTAAAATTACTATTAGTATGTTCAGATTTGGGAGGGCATCATGCCTATTGAACATATTCAGGCTGCCCTGAAAACAAACAGTTCTTGAATATTAAAACATAGAAAGTAGGGGAAAAATAGCTATGACATGAAAAATAGATCCAGAAGAGTCAGTGAAAATCTCATAGCAGTTCTAGGAAGGAATAGAAATTAGAAAAGGAGAAATAACCACAAAAATCATGAGGGTAGGCGTATCCAGGCAGAATCTTGGGCCTCTAGAAAGATGTATCAGAAGATAAAGTACTGGCAAATCTAAATCAGCCCTTCCCTCTTTGGTCTCCATTTCATCTGTGTAGTGGGAATGATCAGTAAGTATACCTTTATCAGCAGGCTTGTAGAAAGATGTGGCATGGGTTAAGGGTTTCTGGTTGTGCTAACAGTCCCTGTTTCCCATTCTCCTCCCTTCTTCTCCTCCTCGCAAATCAAAATAGATACCAGATTTTCCATTCTTACCTTATGGTAGAATGGAAACAAAATACTATGCCAAAAGAAGAAAGGAAGGAACCGAGGAAATTTCTGAGTCAAAGTATCTGAGTTTATGAATGGACTAGACAGTGGACTAGACTGAGAGTCTTAAGAGTATCGATAGACACACAAAGATACATTCCAATGAAAGTTATGAACTTCATGAATAAATTAATATACAGTCTCATAAGCTTCCAAAGAGAAACATGGTTACCTATAAAGGAGTGAAAACAAAATTTCCACTTAGACTTCTAATCTGGAACATGGAATGTTAGATAACAGTGGAGCAGTGTTTAAAAAGTACTTATGAGACATATTTTGAACTAAGAAATTATACCTGTCATTCAAAGTGGGGGCAAAATAGGGGCCTCTGGGCAGCACAGTCAACTAAGCTTCTGACTCTTAGTTTTAGTTCAGGTCATGATCTTGGGGTTCTGAGATCACGCCCCATGTCAGGCTCCGAGCTCAGCGAGGAATCTGCTGGAGTTTCTCTCTCCCTCTGCCTCAACCCATGCTCACTCACTCTCTTATTCTTTAAAAAAAAAAAAAAGTAGGGACAAAACAAAGTTATTTTCACCCACACCCACTAGGAATACCCTAGGATGTATTGTATCAAGTGAAAAAAAATTTTTTTTTCAAAGATTTTACTTATTTATTCATGAGAGACACAGAGGGAGAAGCAGGCTCCTGCTGGAGCCGAATGTGGGACTTGATCCCAGGACCCCAGGATCATGCCCTGAGCCAAAGGCAGACACTCAATCGCTGAGCCACCCAGGTGTCCCTCAAGTAAAAAATTAAAATTTATCCAAGAAAAATAGATGTGGAAATCAAGAAATAGTGACCAAAGAAAATAGTATAATTTATTTCTTGGCTACAGGCATTAATAATGATAACTAAGACATGCTCAGGAAGGATTCATAGAACTTAGTAGTTAAAGTCTATAATCTGGAACAAATACTTAACATGATTTTAAAAGTTGTTTGGGAAGGTGGGAAGTAGGTAAAGCCATCTTGGAAGGCTTAACCTGAGCAAGGAAAAAGCTATAGATTAGATACTGACCAATTTACATGCTGGAATAAAAACTTTAAGGAACTTTGACTTAGCAGTTCCATTTTCAGAAATTTATTCTATAGGTGAAATAACATGGTTCCACATGTTATGCTGGGATGTTTAATATAGTGGCAGTAGATTTGGAAGGATACACGAAAACTGGTGAAGAGACCTGGGCCTCTGGGCTAGAAGGAAGAAGTTTCCCTTTATAAACCCTTATATTTAACTTTTTTCCCTTGTGTATTTATTTTGTGGAATTTTAGAAATGTAAAAAAATTTAAGTATACAAAAATGTAAAGATTCAGACGATGAATTGCCAAATATGACTGGCCACCTATATTTAGTATGACCTGTGACCTAAGAGTGGAGTGGCTTTTATATTTTTAAGTGCTTGAAAACAAAAAATGAAAACAAAAGAAGAATAATACTTTGTGAGATTAATTATAGGTAGTTCAACTTTCAGTATCCATTGGAATACAACTATGCTCACTCATTTACACATTTCCTTTTTTTTTTCATTTATTTATTCATGAGAGACAGGGAAGCAGAGACGTAGGCAGAGGGAGAAGCAGGCTCCACGCAGGGAGCCTGATGTGTGGTACTCGATCCAGACCCGGGATCATGCCCTGAACCAAAGGCAGAAGCTCAACTGCTGAGCCACCCAGAGGACACCCTATTTACACATTTTCTGTGGCTGCTTTTGTGCTCCAGGGCAGAGTTGAATGGTTGTGATAATTCACTACATGGCCCTTTACCTGAAATGTTTGTTAACTTCTGGTTTAGAGCCAGAAATAGACCTCCATATGCATAGGAATTTTGCTTATGACAAAAACGGTATTTTAAATTAGTGACAAGAGCATGGTTAAGAATTGGCTATTTAATACATAGTAAGAATTGGCTATTTAGGATTATTTCTAGTAGGAAAGCTAAAATGGAGAAGTCCTGCAGGAAGAGACCATTTGACTCCGTTAACAACAAAACAAAACTTTGCATAAGGGGAATAACACCTAACACTGAGCACTTAATGCTTGTCATGTTTTAATTGACTAATTGTTAAAATAATACTGCAATACTGTAGTTATTCCTACTTAACAGATGAGAAAAGCTTACAGAGATTAAAGAATAATGAAGAATTAGAAAGTTGTAGAGCAGATGTATGAATTTAGCCCATCTGGCTCCCAAGCCTATTATATGGACAAGATAAACTAAGAGAAAAGTTTATAATCTGTTAATACCATTTTATAGGTATTATCTGTGTTAAAACACCTGGGTCAAACTCATTCCTTTTGAATACTCTATTGTATAAATATCTACAGTTTACTTAATCTTTCTCCTTTTGATAGACTTTAAGTTGCTTTTATTTTGCTGTTACATATAGCAGTAGTAAACATAGATGTGATTACACACTAGTATGACTATTTATGTAGTATGGAGTCCTTTTTTTTAAGATTTTTTATTTATTCATGAGAGACCGAGAGAGAGAGAGAGAGAGAGAGAGAGAGAGAGGGGCAGAGACACAGGCAGAGAGAGCAGCAGGCTCCATGCAGGGAGCCTGACATGGGACTTGACCCTGGGTTCCCAGGATCACACCCTGGGCTGAAGGCGGCGCTAAACCGCTGAGCCACTCAGGCTGCCCCAGTATGGAGTCTTAAAAATCTTAAAAGTGGAATTGTGAATTGCTGGATTAAAAATCATGTACATTAAATCAAATTTGCCCTCCAAAAAATAAGGGGTGTGTGTGTGTGTCTATTTGTAGATTATCTTTAATGAAAGGAATTGAAACATCTTGGATGTCTAAATGACCTTGGTCATGTGTGTGCCTATTTTTAGTTTATCTTTAATGAAAGGAATTGAAACATCTTGGATGTCTAAATGACCTTGGTCATTTTAGACAAATACTTCATTTTATAGATGAAAGCCAGATAGGTAAGTATTATGCCCAAGATTATACAATTATTAAGTAGCTATTATATCTACTTGATTTTTGTAGTTGTTTTTCCTGTGCCACAGGCTACTTTTGACACATATTTCTGTTTTACCTATAATGTTAGCATGAATATTACTGTTACTTGTTTTGCTGAAATCTGGGTACCTTGAATATAATTTTCCCCAGAAACACTTCTCAAAATGATCTGATGTTACTTGTTCTTAGCTCCCAACACAGTGTAACTGTCTTAATCAATTAAGACAGCTATAACAAAGTACCATAGACTAGCTTATGAATAATAGAAACTTATTTCTCTTAGTCTGAGATCAGAGTGCCAGCATAGTCGAGCTCTGGTGAGGGCCCTTTTCTGGGTTATTACAGACTGCCAACCTGTATCTTCACATGGCTGAAAGAGGGCTATGATGCTCTCTGGGATCTCTTTCATAAAAGCACTAATCCCATTAAGGAAGGGTGCACCCTCATGACCTACTTAACCTCCCAAAAGCCTTATCCCTAATATTATCGCATTGGAGGTTAGGACTTCAACATAGGAATGGGGGCTGGTGAGAGAAGCATTCAGTCCATAGCAGTGCGTAACGCATAGTAGGTACTTAAACATTTGTTATGAATGAGTACTACTTTCTGGTGATCAGTACTTTTATTTCTAAAGACTTACAAACCATTTATTCAATAACATGTTAAAAAAATCCATGTATCATTGTAACTCATCAATTGCTGAAGAAATAAAAGGTTCTAATTCCTTCCCTTATAAATATTTATTTATACTTCGTAATGTCTTAATTTGTTTTTCTGACAGTGCTTATGTTTTCCAAATAATTTTGTAACTTTGTTTTTGTTATATAAAAAATGAGCTAAAAATTATAAATTTAGTTTTTGAAAACTTTAGTAAGAAATTGTACAAAAATTTAGGAAGACTATATAGAATAGAACTTTTAAATAGATTCAAATGGATTGTATTTTGCAAAACATAGTAGGTTACTCTTACTGCAGAAGTTATTTTGACACACTGCAGTGTAAGTATCATGCAAATGATGTATGAAATACGTGTAAGTAGTACTATAAAATTATAGAATCAAAAGATTGAGTAGAAACTGCTTAAAAGTCATTATGTGTAGGATCAGTGTCATAGAATGAACTGTGTTTAGCGCTTTTCTGTTGTCTCAAAATCACAATGCAAATAGAACAGATGTAATGAGACCTTCAGAGTAATATAAGTTCTGCTTTTTTTAGAGAGCAGTTGTTTAACTTTTTTTTTGTTTTTTTAAAGATTTTTTATTTATTTTTAAAAAAGATTTTATTTATTTATTCATAGAGACACAGGCAGAGGGAGAAGCAGGCAGAGGGAGAAGCAGGTTCCATGCAGGGAGCCCGACGTCGGACTCGATCCTGGGTCTCCAGGATCACACCCCGGGCTGCAGGCGGTGCTAAACCGGGGCTGCCCAAGATTTTTTATTTTTAAGTAATCTCTACACCCAATGTAGGACTCAAACTCACAACCCCAAAACCAAGAGTTCTATGCTCTACTGACTTAGCCAGCCAGGTACCCCTCTTATTTTTGTGTTTTTAAATTCAAACTTGGAGTCAACAAATCTTCATGCTTGTCTTAAGGAACACAATGGAGTTTTCCTAAAATGTTTCTTTGGTGCTACTACTAAAACTAAATCTGATTTTGTTTTATTTTTTAAATAGCTTCATTGAAGTATCATTGACATACAGTAAACTATATATATTTAAAGTATATAATTTGATAATTTGAACATATGTATACACCTTTGAAATCATCACCACAGTCAAATGATAGATCATATCTATCATTCCTAAAAGTTTCCTGTGCTCTTTTATAATTGCTTCCTGTTACCACTTCCCTGACCCACTATTCCGCTCCCCCCACCCCCCTACCGGCAGGCAACCACTGACTCATACTGCTTTCTATCGCTACAAATTGCTTACATTTTCTGGAATTTTATATAAATGGAATCATACAGTATATAATCTTCTGTTGTCTGTCACTAAAAATAATTACTGAGATTCACCCATTATGATGCATGTATCGGAATGGCTATACCAGTTTATTTATCCATTCACTTGTAAACACTTGAGTTGTTTCTAGTTTTTGGGTATTACCTATAAAACTATGAGTATTTGTATACAAATCTTTGTACAGACCTATGCTTTCATTTCTCTCAGATCAATATCTAGGAATGAAATGACTGAATCAAGATAGGCTTACGTTTAACTTGTTAGGAAACTGTAAAGTCATTTTACATTCCCACCAGCAGGATATGAAAGTTGTAGTTCTTCCACATTGTCACCAACACATCACTTTTTAATTTTAACTTTTCTAAAATTAGCCATTCTGTGTAATGGTATCTCCTTGTGGTTTGACAGTGTTGAACATTTTTTTCATGGGCTTATTTGAAGTGTTTGTGCTTTTTGCCAAGTTTTAACTGAGTTGTGTTTTTTTCTGTTATCACATTTTGATAGTTTTTAAGTATATATGCTGAATATAAGTCCTTTATCAGATATATGCTTTGCACCTATTTTCTCCAGGTCTGTAATTTGTCTATTCATTCTCTTAACAATGTTAAGAGCACAAGTTGATAAATTTTGATGAAGTCTAGTTTATCAGTTATGCTGTTACTGTTGGATCAAAGAAGCCTTTGCCTAACTTAAGGTCACAAAGATTTTCTTCTGTGCTTGCTTCTAATTGTATAGTTTTAGGTTTTTCATTTAGATTTGTGAATTCTATCCTAGTGGATAGAATTTTGAATTCTATCCTAGTGGATATGAAGTAGTATCTTGGTATAATTTTGATTTTCATTTCCATACTGGCTAATGCTGTTGAGCCATCTTCACGGGCTTATATACCATTTTTTATACATTTATTTTTATTGATTTTCAATTTGCCAACATATAGAATAACACCCAGTGCTCATCCCATCAAGTGCCCCCCTCAGTGCCCGTATCCCAGTCACCACCACCCCTTCCACCACCCCTAGTTCGTTTCCCAGAGTTAGGAGTCTCTCATGTTCTGTCTCCCTTTCTGGTATTTCCCACTCATTTTTTCTCCTTTCCCCTTTATTCCCTTTCACTATTTTTTATATTCCCCAAATGAATGAGGCCATATAAGATCTGTCCTTCTCCGATTGACTTATTTCACTCAGCATAATACCCTCCAGTTCCATCCACGTCGAAGCAAATGGTGGGTATTTGTCATTTCTAATGGCTGAGTAATATTCCATTGTATACATAAACCACATCTTCCTTATCCATTCATCTTTCGATGGACACCGAGGCTCCTTCCACAGTTTGGCTATTGCGGACATTGCTGCTATAAACATCGGGGTGCAGGTGTCCCGGCGTTTCATTGCATCTGAATCTTTAGGGTAAATCCCCAGCAGTGCAATTGCTGGGTTGTAGGGCAGATCTATTTTTAACTCTTTGAGGAACCTCCACACAGTTTTCCAGAGTGGCTGCACCAGTTCATATTCCCACCAACAGTGCAGGAGGGTTCCCCTTTCTCCACATCCTCTCCAACATTTGTGGTTTCCTGCTTTGTTAATTTTCCCCATTCTCACTGGTGTGAGGTGGTATCTCATTGTGGTTTTGATTTGTATTTCCCTGATGGCAAGTGATGTGGAGCCTTTTCTCATGTGCTTGTTGGCCATGTCTATGTCTTCCTCTGCGAGATTTCTGTTCATGTCTTTTGCCCATTTCATGATTGGATTATTTGTTTCTTTGCTGTTGAGTTTAATAAGTTCTTTACAGATCTTGGAAACTAGCCATTTATCTGATACGTCATTTGCAAATATGTTCTCCCATTCTGTAGGTTGTCTTTGAGTTTTGTTGACTGTATCTTTTGCTGTGCAAAAGCTTCTTATCTTCATGAAGTCCCAATAGTTCATTTTTACTTTTGTTTCTCTTGCCTTCATGGATGTATCTTGCAAGAAGTTGCTGTGACCAAGTTCAAAAAGGGTGTTGCCTGTGTTCTCCTCTAGGATTTTGATGGATTCTTGTCTCACATTAAGATCTTTCATCCATTTTGAGTTTATCTTTGTGTCTGGTGCAAGAGAGTGGTCTAGTTTCATTCTTCTGCATGTGGATGTCCCATTTTCCCAGCACCATTTATTGAAGAGACTGTCCTTTTTCCAGTGGATAGTCTTTCCTGCTTTGTTGAATATTAGTTCACCATAAAGTTGAGGGTCCACTTCTGGATTCTCTATTCTGTTCCATTGATCTATGTGTCTGTTTTTGTGCCAGTACCACACTGTCTTGATGACCACAGCTTTGTAGTGCACCATTTATTGAAGAGACTGTCTTTTTTCCATTGGATAGTCTTTCCTGCTTGGTCGAATATTAGTTGACCATAAAGTTGAGGGTCCACTTCTAGATTCTCTATTCTGTTCCATTGATCTGTGTGTCTGTTTTTGTGCCAGTACCACACTGTCTTGATGACCACAGCTTTGTAGTACAACCTGAAATCTGGCATTGTGATGCCCCCGGCTCTGGTTTTCTTTTTTAATATTCCCCTGGCGATTTGGGGTCTTTTCTGATTCCACACAAATCTTAATTTGTTCCAACTCTCTGAAGAAAGTCCATGGTATTTTGATAGGGACCGCATTAAACGTGTAAATTGCCCTAGGTAACAGTGACATTTTCACAATATTAATTCTTCCAATCAATGAGCATGGAATATTTTTCCATCTCTTTGTGTCTTCCTCAATTTCTTTCAGAAGTATTCTGTAGTTTTTAGGGTATAGATCCTTTACCTCTTTGGTTAGGTTGATTCCTAGGTATCTTATGCTTTTGGGTGCAATTGTAAATGGGATTGACTCCTTAATTTCTCTTTCTTCAATCTCATTGTTAGTGTATAGAAATGCCACTGATTTCTGGGCATTGATTTTGTATCCTGCCACGCTGCCAAATTGCTGTATGAGTTCTGGCAATCTTGGGGTGGGGTCTTTTGCGTTTTCTATGTAGAGTATCATGTCATTGGTGAAGCAGGAGAGTTTGACTTCTTTGCCAATTTGAATGCCTTTTATTTCTTTTTGCTGCCTGATTGCTGAGGCTAGGACTTCTAGTACTATGTTGGATAGCAGTGGTGAGAGTGGACATCCCTGTCTTGTTCCTGATCTTAGGGAAAAGGCTCCCAGTGCTTCCCCATTGAGAATGATATTTGCTATGGGCTTTTCGTAGATGGCTTTAAAGATGTTGAGGAATGTTCCCTCTATCCCTACACTCTGAAGAGTTTTGATCAGGAATTGATGCTGTATTTTGTCAAATGCTTTCTCTGCATCTATTGAGAGGATCATATGGTTCTTGTTTTTTCTCTTGTTGATATGATCAATCACATCGATTGTTTTACAAGTGTTGAACCAGCCTTGCATCCCGGGGATAAATCCCATTTGGTCATGGTGAATAATCTTCTTAATGTATTGTTGTATCCTATTGGCTAGTATCTTGTTGAGAATTTTTGCATCCATGTTCATCAGGGATTGGTCTATAATTCTCCTTTTTGGTGGGGTCTTTGGTTTTGGAATTAAGGTGATGCTGGCCTCATAGAATGAGTTTGGAAGTATTCCATCTCTTTCTCTTTCCAAACAGCTTTAGTAGAATAGGTATGGTTTCTTCTTTAAACATTTGATAGAATTCCCCCAGGGAAGCCATCTGGCCCTGGACTTTTGTCTTGGGAGGTTATTGATGACTGCTTCAATTTCCTCCCTGGTTATCGGCCTGTTCAGGTTTTCTATTTCTTCCTGTTCCAGTTTTGGTAGTTTGTGGCTTTCCAGAAATGTGTCCATTTCTTCTAGATTGCCTAATTTATTGGTGTATAGCTGCTCATAATATGTTTTTAAAATCGTTTGTATTTCTTTGGTGTTGGTCATGATCTCTCCTTTCTCTTATAGGCCATTTTTAAGAGAAATGACTAATCAGATCTTTTGCCCATTGGGTTATTTATACTTTCAATAGAAGTTGTTAAGAGTTCTTTATGTATTCTTGATACAGATCCCTATCAATAGATACATGATTTACAAATATTTCCCCCATCCCTAGTTGTCTTTTACTTTATTGAGGATATCCTTTGCAGGACAAAAGTTTTTAATTTTAATGAAGTTCAATTTATTTATTTTGTCTTTGGTCTTTTTGTGTCATATCTAACCAATCACTGCCTAATTGAAAACCACAGATATTTACACTTATGTTTCCTAAGAGCTTTATATTTTTAACTCTTACATTTAGATTTTTGAACCACTTGGAGTTAAATTTTTATTATAGGGTGAGGTGGGAGTCCAGTTTCATTCTTTTGCATGTGAATATCTGGTTGTCCTAGCACCATTTATTGAAAAGACTATTTGTTCTCCATTGAATTATCTTTCCACCTTGTGGAAATCAGTTGACTTAATGTGAAGGCTTATTTCTGGACCCTAAATTCTATTGATCTATATGTCTATTCCTATGCTAGTACCACACTGTCTTTAAAAACAAAATTATTTGAGGCAGAGCACAAGTGGAGGAAGGAGCAGAGGAAGAGGGACAGGGACAAGCAGACTCCCCACTGAGTGGGGAGCCCAACACAGAGCTGGATCCAGGGCCCTTAGATTTCAATCTGAGCCAAAATCAGATGCTTAATCAACTGGGCCATCCAGGTCCCCTCCACACTATCTTGATTACTGTAGCTTTGAAGTAAGTTTTGAAATGGGAAAGAGTGAGTCCTTCAATTTTGTTCTCCATTCTCTAGACTATGTTGACTATTCTGGGTTCCGTGAATTTTAGGATTGTCAATTTCCAAAAAGAAGTCATCTGGGATTCTGTAGAGAATTGTGTTGAATCTGTAAATCAATTTGGAGAATATCAGTGTTTTAATAACATTAAGTCTTCCAATCCATGAGCATAGGTGTCTTTCCATTTATTTAAATCTTCTTTAATTTCTTTCAGTAATATTTTATAATGTTCAGAGTATGAATCTCACACTTCTTT